>NC_142463.1:2500-88956 GCF_049115385.1 Moschus berezovskii | reverse complement strand
GGGATTGGAATGAAGACTGACCTTTTCCAGTCCTGTGGCCACTGCTGAGTTTTCCAAATTTGCTGGCATATTGAATGAAGCACTTTCACAGCATCATCTTTCAGGATTTGAAATAGCTCAACTGGAATTCCATCACCTCCACTAGCTTTGTTCGTCATGATGCTTTCTAAGGCCCACTTGACTTCATATCCCAGGATGTCTGGCTCTAGGTGAGTGATCACACCATCGTGATTATCTTTGTCGTGAAGATCTTTTTTGTACAGTTCTTCTGTGTATTCTTGCCACCTCTTCTTAATATCTTCTGCTTCTGTTAGGTCCATACCATTTCTGTCCTTTATCGAGCCCATCTTTGCATGAAACATTCCCTTGATATCTCTGATTTTCTTGAAAAGATCTCTTGTTTTTCCTATTCTGTTCTTTTCCTCTATTTCTTTGCATTGATCGCTGAGGAAGGCTTTCTTATCTCTCCTTGCTATCCTTTGGAACTCTGCATTCAGATGCTTATATCTTTCCTTTCCTCCTTTGCTTCTCTTCTTTTCATAGCTATTTGTAAGGCCTCCTCAGACAGCCATTTTGCTTTTTTGCATTTCTTTTCCACGGGGTTGGTCTTGGTCCCTGTCTCCTGTACAGTTCAGTTCAGTTCAGTTGCTCAGTCGTGTCCGACTCTCTGCGACCCCATGAATTACAGCACGCCATGCCTCCCTGTCCATCACCAACTCCCAGAGTACACTCAAACTCATGTCCACAGAGTTGGTGATGCCATCCAGCCATCTCGTTCTCCATCGTCCCCTTCTCCTCCCTCCCCCAACCTTTCCCAGCATCAGAGTCTTTCCCAGTGAGTCAACTCGTCGGCCAAAGTATTGCAGTTTCAGCTTTAGCATCAGTCCCTCCAATGAACATCCAGAATTGATCTCCTTTAGAATGGACTGGTTGGATCTCCTTGCAGTATAAGGGACTCTCAAGAGTCTTCTCCAACACCACAGTTCAAAAGCATCGATTCTTCGGCAATCAGCTTTCTTCACAGTCCAACTCTCACCTCCATACATGACCACGGGAAAAACCATTGCCTTGACTAGACGGACCTTGGTTGGCAAAGTAATGTCTCTGCTTTTTAATATACTATCAAGGTTGGTCATAACTTTCCTTCCAAGGAGTAAGCGTCTTTTAATTTCCTGGCTGCAATCAGCATCTGCAGTGATTTTGGAGCCCAGAAAAATAAAGTCTGACACTGTTTCCACTGTGTCCCCATCTATTTCCCATGAAGTGATGGGACCAGATGCCATGATCTTTGTTTTCTGAATGTTGAGCTTCAAGCCAACCTTTTCACTCTCCTCTTTCACTTTCATCAAGAGGCTTTTGAGTTCCTCTTCACTTTCTGCCATAAGGGTAATGTCATCTGCATATCTGAGGTTTTTGATATTTCTCCCAGCAATCTTGATTCCAGCTTGTGCTTCTTCCAGCCCAGCGTTCCTCATGATGTACTCTGCATATAAGTTAAATAAGCAAGGTGACAATATACAGCCTTGACGTACACCTTTTCCTATTTGGAACCAGTCTATTGTTCCATATCCAGTTCTAACTGTTGCTTCCTGACCTGCATACAGGTTTCTCAAGAGGCAGGTCAGGTGGTCTGGGATTCCCATCTCTTTCAGAATGTTCCACAGTTTATTGTGATCCACGCAGTCAAAGGCTTTGGCATAGTCAATGAAGCAGAAATAGATGTTTTTCTGAAACTCTCTTGCTTTCTCCATGATCCAGCGGGTGTTGGCAATTTGATCTCTGTCTCCTGTACAATTCTAGCAATTCTAGTAGTAGGCTAATTTGACTTTCAAGGGTAAGGGTGTTAGTTCTAGAAGGTCTTGTAGCTCTTCACAGAACCCTTCAACTTTGGCTTCTTCAGCATTACTGGTTGGGGCATAGGCTTGGATTACTGCAATATTGAATGGTTTGGCTTGGAAACAAACAGAGATCAATCACAATGGCGTGATCACTCACCTAGAGCCAGACATCTTGGAGTGTGAAGTCAAGTCGGCCTTAGAAAGCATCACTACGAACAAAGCTAGTAGAGGTAATGGAATTCCAGGTGAGCTGTTTCAAATCCTGAAAGATGATGCTGTGAAAGAGCTGCACTCAATATGCCAGCAAATTTGGAAAACTCAGCAGTGTCCACAGGACTGGAAAATGTCAGTCTTCATTCCAATCCCAAAGAAAGGCAAGGCCAAAGAATGCTTAAACTACCACACAATTGCACTCATCTCACATGCCAGTAAAGTCATGCTCAAAATTCTCCAAGCCAGGCTTCAGCAGTATGTGAACTGTGAACTTTCAGATGTTCAAGCAGGTTTTAGAAAAGGCAGAGGCACCAGAGATCAAATTGCCAACATCCGCTGGATCATGGAGAAAGCAAGAGAGTTCCAGGATAACATCTATTTCTGCTTCATTGACTATGCCAAAGCCTTTGTGTGAATCACAATAAACTGGAAAATTCTGAAAGAGATGGGAATACCAGACCACCTGACCTGCCTCTTGAGAAACCTGTATGCAGGTCAGGAAGCAACAATTAGAACTGGACATGGAACAACAGACTGGTTCCAAATAGGAAAAGGAGTATTTCAAGGTTGTATATTGTCACCCTGCTTATTTAACTTCTATGCAGAGTACATCATGAGGAACGCTGGGCTGGAAGAAGCACAAGCTGGAATCAAGATTGCTGGGAGAAATATCAATAACCTCAGATATGCAGATGACACCACCCTTATGGCAGAAAGTGAAGAGGAACTCAAAAGCCTCTTGATGAAAGTGAAAGAGGAGAGTGAAAAGGTTGGCTTGAAGCTCAACATTCAGAAGACAAAGATCATGGCATCTGGTCCCATCACTTCACAGGAAATAGATGGGGACACAGTGGAAACAGTGTCAGACTTTATTTTTCTGGGCTCCAAAATCACTGCAGATGGTGATTGCAGCCATGAAATTAAAAGACGCTTACTCCTTGGGAGGAAAGTTATGACCAATCTAGATAGCATATTAAAGAGCAGAGACATTACTTTGCCAACAAAGTTCCGTCTAGTCAAGGCAATGGTTTTTCCCGTGGCCATGTATGGATGTGAGAGTTGGACAGTGAAGAAAGCTGAGCGCCAAAGAATTGATGCTTTTGAACAGTGGTGCTGGAGAAGACTCTTGAGAGTCCCTTGGACTGCAAGGAGATCCAACCAGTCCATTCTAAAGAAGTTCAACCCGGGGTGTTCATTGGAAGGATTGATGCTAAAGCTGAAACTCCAAAAGTTTGGCCACCTCATGCGACGAGTTGACCTACTGGAAAAGAGTCTGATGCTGGGAGGGATTGGGGGTGGGAGGGGACGGGGACGACAGAGAATGAGATGGCTGGATGGCATCACCGACTCAATGGACATGAGTTTGAGTGAACTCCGGGAGTTGGTGATGGCAGGGAGGCCTGGCGTGCTGTGATTCATGGGGTCGCAAAGAGTCGGACATGACTGAGGCACTGAACTGAACTGAGGGTAAAGGTTAGGGTTAGGGTTTAGGGTTAATGGGTTAGGGGTTAGTGTTAGGTTTAGGGTCAGTGATAAAAAAACTCAGAATATCTGATACCTGGGCTGAGCCAGAAAGGACAGACAGGTTTCTTAGGGAATGAGGCAGACAGAACTGTACTTACCACATTAACACAGATGACTTTCAGGTAGATGGGAAATACTAAGAGAGTTTTTTTTTTTTTTTTTTCCCCCAAAATATAGGCTTCCCTGGCGTCTCAGACAGTAAAGAATCTGCTGGCAATGCAGGAGACCTGGTTTGATCCTGGGTTGGAAAGATTCTCTGGAGAAGGGAAACGCTTCTCACTTCAGTATTCTGACCTGGAGACTTCTGTGGACTTTATAGTCCATGCGTTTGCAAAGAGTCGGGGACATGACTGCTTGACTTTCACTTGGCTTATTTTAGGACACAGTTTACAATACCAATGAGACTTGTAGAAAACAATATTAAATTCTAACAATGTCACAGCTTTGAGTCCAAGTAATAGTAAAGCTCGTAATACTCTAATCCTTTATTTAAAAAAAATAGTGGTTAACATTTATTGATCATTTACTACATGATCAATCTTTCTGGCCACTTCAAACAGTATTTTTTCATTTAGTCCTCATAAATAGTCTTAAGGGCCTATCCTACTATTATCTTTATTTTACAGAAAGTGAAAGTATCAATACGGAGATTGTCTCTTGTCCAAAATCACTCAGCCAATAAGTGATGGAGCCAGAATCCCAACCCACCACCTCTGCTTTCAGATATTAAAGGGGTATTTTGTAAAACCCTGATAGATCAGAGGTTAAAGCGTCTGCTTGCAATTCAGGAGACCCGGGTTCAATCCCTGGGTTGGGAAGATCCCCTGGAGAAGGAAATGACAAACCACTCCAGTATTCTTGCCTGGAGAATCCCATGGATGGAGGAGCCTGGTAGGTTACAGTCCACGGGGTCGCAAAGAGTCGGACACGACTGAGCGACTTCAATTTACTCACCTGTAAAACACTGGAAGCTGATCACAAGCTGGAAGAGTCTCTGCATTAAAAATGTGAAAAAATGTTGAATTTGCTGTATTTTGTCTAGGCCCTTGAGCCTAAAAAATGTCAGGTAATCTTTCCTAATTGCAATTTTGGGACAGCAGCACCATTAATTTATTGAGGAATTCCAAATTAATAATTTTAGTACCGAATTTGGAGCACAGTGAGCACTGGGAAAACACTGCCTCCTAGTGTCTCCGCCGACGCCTGGGTGAAGGCGCTCACCTTTCGTCGTCCGCGCACCGCCGGGGGCGCGGGGCCCTGTCCGCCGCATGGGCGCCCTCAGAGGGCCTCCCCCGGCCCTGGAGCGCTCGCCGCCACTCCCGCATCCAACACACGAGGTGCCTGCCGGCCCGAGCGCCGGGGAGCAGGCAGAGCGGGCGCAGACCCCGGTCCCTCCAGGGCGGCCCCCCGGACGCAGCCCGCCTTCCCGAGGCCCCTGCCGGGGCAGCCCCGGGAGGACGCCCCGCCGCCCCTCAGCCCCAGCCCCGCCGCCGCCACCCTCCGCTCCTCGAGCCGCTCCGAGGACCAAGGCGCTAGCAGGCGCCCGGGGCCGACGCGCACCACTCCCTGCGGCCCCGCCCACAGAAGCCCCCGCGGCCAATGGGCGCCCGGCGTTGCCGGCAGCCACCTATTGGAAGGCCGGACGTCTCCCGGGGGGCGGGCCGAGCCCAGCCCCGCCCCGCTCGCCGCGCGCCGCTTCCGGGGCAGAAGCCGGCAGGCCGAGCGCGTCAGCGGCCGTTGGCGGGCGGCGGTGCGCGGCCTGCGGGTTGGGGGCCGCGGGTGGGCCGACTCCACGCGGGGTGTGACCGGGCGCCCGCCGAGCGCCTGAGGGCGGGTTGCGCGTGGCCGCGAGTCCGGCGGGGCCGGAGAGCGCAGAGGCCTGAGAGAGCTCTGAGGGCCGCTCGGGCCCCAGTCAGAGACAGTTGGAATGTGCGCGGTGGAAAGCGCGGGCGCTCTGGGCTCCCGGGACGCGTCACCGCCGCCGTGCGAGCCGGTCCTTCTCAGCGCGGGCTTCGGGGGCAGCCCGGAGGTAGGGGCTGCGGGCGAGCGGGCGGCTGCGGCTGCCGCACAGAGCCACCCGGTTTCCTGTGTTCGGAGGCGGGTCACCCATCTGACGGGGCGTTTGCAGATACCTTTACTGGGATATGTGGTTTGAGAACCCAGAGAAGGGAGGAATGCAGTGCTACGCTATTAGTCATTTTAGACTCAAACGAGAAAATAGTATTTCATAAAATTTTTATTTAGCGTCCTGAAAAAGTTCACCTAGCACCACCTGATAGTTATTATGGGCAGATTTTTAAAATCTTACCTGATTGTTCATATATAACAGGAATAATGGCTTGGTGATTACTTGTCCCTTAGTGTCTTACATGTATTCATCTGTAAAACATACCTACCTTGGGGGGCTATGTGGATTCAATGAAATATAAAATATATAAAACTAACGAAAGCACTTTTAAAGGAGTGTCTCAAGGCATTGTCCTATATACATACAAACAAAAACCACAATAATTGACCAATAATAATTAGCAAGTGAGTGAGCCCCAGGCCCAGCTCCTTAAAGCAGATTACTTAATTTCTGAGTAGCTGAAGTAGAATTTGGTCCAGGCATACTGAACTCTAAAACTGGGGCACTTAACCTGTAGGAAACGAAAAATGTGTTTCACAGGCTCTCTATTGGGCATCTACCTGTGCATAGCATGGGGGACTAGAAATCAAAGACCCAATACATGCCCGGAAAGTTTACACAGTTAAACGGTGTGTGGGGAGGAACAACTCCACATTAACCATTTCCAAAAAGTAGAAAATTACTATCTCTATTAGAATTGAGCTGCGGGTACATTGCTCAGTCGTTTGCCTATTCTCTCACAGAATCTGGTAGAATGTGTTTACAAAATTAACATGGATTTTTTTTTTTAAAGGAGTTGCATAAAGTTACACATCACTTATGCCTCACTTCAGTTCAGTCATTCAGTCGTGTCCGACTCTTTGCCACCCCATGGATGGCAGCACACCAGGCTTCCCTGTTCATCACGAACTCCCCGGGTTCACTCAAACTCATGTCCATTGAGTCGGTGATGCCATCCAACCATCTCATCCTCTGTCATCCCCTTCTGCTGCCTTCAGTCTTTCCCAACATCAGGGTCTTTTCCAATGAGTCAGTTCTTCGCATCAGGTGGCCAAAAATATTGGAGTTTCAGCTTCAGCATCAGTCCTTCCAATGAATATTCAGGACTGATTTCCTTTAGGATTGACTGGATTGATTTTCTTGCAGTCCAAGGGACTCTCGAGTCTTTTTGAACGCACTGGTCATAGCAAATACCCTCTTCCAACAACACATGAGAAGACTCCAAACGTGGACATCACCAGATGGTCAATACTGAAATCAGATGGATTATATTCTTTGCAGCCAAAGATGGAGAAGCATTGCCTTTCTTTGGGACTGGAATGAAAAGTGACCTTTTCTGGGCCTGTGACCACTGCTGAGTTTTCCAAATTTGCTGACATATTGAGTGCAGCACTTTCACAGCATCATCTTTTAGGATTTGAAATAGCTCAACTGGAATTCCATCACCTCCAGTAGCTTTGTTCGTTGTGATGCCTCCTAAGGCCCACTGGACTTTGCATTCCAGGATGTCTGTCACTAGTGAGTGATCACACCATCATGGTTATCTGAGTGTTGAAGATCTTTTTTGTATAGTGCTTCTGTGTATTCTTGCCACCTCTTCTTAATATCTTCAGCTTCTGTTAGGTTCATACTGTTTCTGTCCTTTATTGTGCCCATCTTTGCATGAAATGTTCCCTTGGTATCTTATTTTCTTGACGATATCTTTAGTCTTTCCCATTCTGTTGTTTTCCTCTATTTCTTTGCATTGATCACTGATGAAGGCTTTCTTATCTCTCCTTGCTATTGTTTGGAACTCTGCATTCAGATTGGTATATCTTTCCTTTTCTTCTTTGCCTTTTGCTTCTCTTCTTTTCTTAGTTATTTGTAAAGCATCCTCAGACAACCGTTTTGCATTTCTTTTTCTTGGGAATGGTCTTGATCCCTGCCTCCTGTACAATGTCACGAACCTCCATCCCAGTTCTTCAGGCACTCTGTTTATCAGATCTAATCCCTTGAATCTGTCACTTTCACTATAATCATAAGGGATTTGATTTAGGTCATACCTGAATGGTCTAGTGGTTTCCCCCACTTTCTTCAATTTGACTGAATTTTGCAATAAGGCGTTCATGATCTGAGCCACAAGTCTGCTCCTGGTCATTTTTTTTTTCCTTCTGACCGTGAAGAGCTTTTCTATCTTTGGCTGCAAAGAATATAATCCATCTGATTTTGGTATTGACCATCTGGTGACGTCCATGTGTAGAACTTGTGTTGTTGGAAGAGGGTGTTTGCTATGACCAGTGCGTTCTCTTGGCAAAACTGTTAGCCTTTGCCCTGCTTCACTCTGTACCCCAAGGCCAAATTTACCTGTTACTCCAGGTATCTCTTGACTTCCTAATGTCCTATAATGAGAAGGACATCTTTTTTTTTTATGTTAGCTCTAGAGGGTCTTGTAGGTCTTCATAGAACCGTTTAACTTCAGCTTCTTTGGCATTACTGGTTGGGGCATAGACTTGGATTACTGTGATACTGAATGGTTTGCCTTGGAAATGAACAGAGATCATTCTGTCGTTTATGAGATTGCACCCAAGTACTGCATTTCAGACTCTCTTGTTGACTATGATGGCTACTCCGTTTCTTCTAAGGGATTCTTGCCCACAGTAGTAGATGTAATGGTCATCTGAGTTAAATTCACCCATTCCAGTCCATTTTAGTTTGCTGATTCCTAAAATGTCAATGTTGACTCTTGCCATCTCCTGTTTGACCACTTCTAATTTACTTTGATTCATGGGCCTAACATTCTGGTTCCTATAACACTGCTCCTTACAGCATTGAACTTTACTTCTATCACCAGTCACATCTTCAACTGGGCATTGTTTTTCCTTTGTCTCTTCGTTCTTCCTGGAGTTATTTCTCTACTCTTCTCCAGTAACATATTGGGCACCTACCTACCTGGGGAGGTCATCATTCACTCTCCTTATCTTTTTGCCTTTTCATACTGTTCATGGGGTTCTCAAGGCAATAATACTGAAGTGGTTTGCCATTCCCTTCTCCAGTGGATGACATTTTGTCAGAACTCTCCACCATGACCCGTCCATCTTGGTTGGCCCTACACAGCATGGCTCAGTTTCATTGAGTTAGACAAGGCTGTGGTCCATGTGACCAGTTTGATTAGTTTTCTGTGTTTGTGGATTCTACCTGAACAAACACAAAATGGCTTGAGTCTCACTACTATTTCCCCATAAAGCGTCACATAAACACCCAATCCAGACTAATCTTTTTGGTGTCCACAGTACAATGCTGAGGGTGCTTATATGCCAGCATGCAGCATTGTCAGGAAGGAGGCTTGAGCTAACATCCCCAGGACCAGCAGAGGTGAAGACTGGCTTAATTTTGCCTTAAAATTCCTAGCGGCCTTGATCCCACAATGCAATCTTGTCCAAGCCCAACATAGCACACAGTAAACCTTTAAAAATTGTTAAGTGAAGGGCACCCTGCCAGACTGTTTCCACCCCACCCCAGTTCAGCAGTGGGACTCAAGCCTGCTCAGCCTCCAGGGATGCGATAGCGTCCCAAGCCAGGGAGGTGGGACATCATATAGTAGGCACTGCTTTCCTTCCCTTTTCTTTAACATCTTGCCAATACTGCTGCTGCTGCTGCTGCTGCGTCACTTCAGTCGTGTCCGACTCTGTGTGACCCCATAGATGGAAGCCCACCAGGCTCCCAGTTGACCTGCTGTGACGATTGTCACTGTACTGATTCTGTTATGCCCTGAGTCCGGTCCCCCCATACTGGTAGAATAAGACACTCGCAGCAATGCAAAAGCAAGAATGGGGTTTATTTCTAGCTCGAGCTAGGGCTCATGCCTCCTCCAGCGCAGTGGAGTGGGACAAGAGCCCCGAGCCCAGGTCACAGCAGTTTTTATAGTCTTAGATTACATAAGCACCTATTTTTGTTCAAAAGATCAAGCTGGCAGAAGCTCATTGGCCATTTCCTTCTTCATGCGCGCGCGGGGTTTTTTTTGGGGGGATTTCCCTTTTTCCTCTGATTGGCCCGATTTTTGGCGCCGGCGGGACTTTTCTAGGGAGGAGTTTCTTAATTTTGGCGCCGGCGGGATCTTCTTAGGGAGGAGTTTCTGTGAACTTAGCCTCCACCCTGTCTCCAGGAAATCGAAACTTAGGCCTAAGCAAGGTCTCAGGCCTATCCTGGCTACTCAGATGTTAGGGCTCCTAACAATTCGATATGAAGTCATCTATGGGTTTTCTCTATGGTGTTCAGGGGACTATTTGCCTTAGGAGTTTGAGCAGAGTGATGAGCATCAGGTCTTCATGCCTTTTCTACCTCAGATACCCTTTTTGTTGCCAATGCAAAGCAGGAAGATAACAGATAACTGGTCTGGATCGTCTCTTAGAGCTACAGAGTTGTACATCTGTGTGGATGGAAGCGAGGAGGAAAGGGTACAGTCCATGTGGGTGATTCATTACAGGGACAGATCTGCTTTCGTTTTGGGTACTTACCTGCTAATTTGTTCCATGCCATGCTCTTTCTTTCCAAAACCCTTTCTTTGACTTTGAACTCTCAGCATCTCTTTCTGAGATGTCAGTTTGTTGCCTTCTATGTCTGTCCTTACTTGGTCTAGACTAGTCGGACACGACTGAACTGGACTTCACTTTCACTTTTCACTTTCATGCACTGGAGAAGGAAATGGCAACCCACTCCAGTATTCTTGCCTGGAGAATCCCAGGGACGGGGGAGCCTGGTGGGCTGCCGTCTATGGGGTCGCACAGAGTCGGACACGACTGACATGACTTAGCAGCAGCAGCAGCAGACCTCATATACCTGGATCTTCCTCTGCCTGACTGACTACTCTTGGCCTCCGATCCTTCATGGACCATCCAGCTGTGTGTCTCTCAGTGTTAGAGTTCCCTACTTTCCATATCTTTTTTTCAGTGAGTGAGAAACCGTCCACCAGATCTTTGTACAACATTTTCTTTAAGCTTCAGTCTCTCGTTGGGGATTTTGCTAGGTGCACATCTAGGCTCCTGAAGGAAGCAGTGCTCGAGGTTTGTTGGGGTGCATGTGCCTTTTGATCGATGGAGCTCTTAGGAGGCAAAAGTGTGGGAATGGCATAAGGCCTGACTTGAGAGTGTTTCTTTCAGGCATTCAGAGACTGTCAGTCTCCATTCTAGTGGCTGCTGTCAATGGGTGTTCCCACCCACAGCCTAGGGCGATTCTTCTTCCTCCAGACTCTCTTCCACGTTGATTGCCTGTAGCCTTGCCATGTTGGCATTTGTGAGTTATCGCAATGTGACTTCCCATTGTCCTTTCGATTGGCACTCCTGCAATAATCAGGGATGCTGAGCGCCTTGTTTGGTGGGGGAGGTTGGGTGCGTCTGTGCTTTTCTGGTTTTTTCTTTCTTCTCCTATAAGGGTGGAGGACAATTTTCCTTAGGCAGTTGGCTTCCTGAACAGCCACTGCCATTCCCTGGGGGCAACTGGTTCAGAAGCCCAGGTCTTGAGGATTGAACTGAGGTGCCTGTGGTCATGTTGTAGTTACAGAAAATGTCCACAGCACTTTCCCATTCCCACCTTTGGATCCTCGGGGCAAGTGGAGCCTTAGAGCCAACTAGCTTCCTGGGCTGTGCAAGAAATGAGTGGGATGTGCCTGAGCAGAGAAGACAGGGCCTGAGTCTCACTTTTTTCCCCTACAGCATCTCACAAACAGCCCATCCAGACGAGTCCCTTCAGGGTCCACAGTGCACTGCTGGGAGTTCTTAGGTGTTAGAAGGCTGCATTCTCAGGCAGGAGGCTGGAACTGGGACCCTCAGCACCAGGAGAAGGAGAAGTTGCCGAATAACCTCAGTTATGCAGATGACACCACACTTATGCCAGAAAGTGAAGAACTACATAGCATCTTGATGAAAGTGAAAGAGGAGACTGAAAAAGTTGGCTTAAAACTCGACATTAAAAAAAGTAAGGTCATGGCATCCGGTCCCATCACTTCATGGCAAATAGATAAGGAAGCAATGGAAACAGTGCTTTATTTATTTATTTTTTAAAAATTTTCCTGGGTTCCAAAATCACTGCATATGGTGATGGCAGCCATGAAATTAAAAGACACTTGCTCCTTGGAAGAAAAGCTATGACCAAGCTGGACAGCATATTGAAAAGCAGAGACATTACTTTGCTGACAAAGTCCGTCTAGTCAAGGCTATGGTTTTTCCAGAGGTCATGTATTGATGTGAGAGTTGGGCCATAAAGAAGGCTGAACACCGAAGAACTGATGCTTTTGAACTGCAGTGCTGGAGGACTCTTGAGAGTCCCTTGGACTGCAAGGAGATCCAACCAGTCTATCCTAAAGGAAATCAGTCCTGAATTTTCATTGGAAGGACTGATGTTGAAACTGAAACTCCAGTCCTTTGGCCACCTGATGCTAAGAGCTGACTCATTGGAAAAGACCCTGATTCTGGGAAAGATTGAAGGCGAGAGGAGAAGGGGACTACAGAGGATGAGATAGTTGGATGGCGTCACTGACTCAATGGAGATGAGTTTGAGTGAACTCCGGGAGTTGGTGATGGACAGGGAGGCCTGGCGTGCTGCGGTGCATGGGGTCACAAAGAGGTGGACACGACTGAGCGACTGAACTGAACTGAGATATGAGGAGATGCAAGGATTGAGGTAATAAAATCTGTCTCTAAACACACCCAGAGATCTAAAGACCTGTCCCACCAGATTCCCTGGAGCACGGAGCGCCTCACTCCGCCCTGCACACCTCAGCGGGCGTGGAGGGCCAGCAGCTGAGGCAGCGTGGGCTTTAACCTCTGCAGAGGCAGATGGCAGGTGCCTTTGCTGTTCAGTCATTGGCAATGCTCTCGTTAAGTGCCAGTTTGTAACTGACAGTGGGTTATTCTTGTTGTGGAAATCCAGCTTAGAGCCATCTCTTGATGTGTGAGAATTTCCCAGACTAGGTCCCCAGACAAATCCTTCAGGACCAGGGGTTCCTTCCTTCATTATATCTGCTCATTTGACTGGAAACCAGCAATGACATAGTTTTCTTTAAATCTGATCTATCATCCAGGCCTTAAAGTAGGCCTGGGTGATATTTCCCCTCCCCCTCTATAGACTTGGGTTCCAGGGATGAGAGCCAGAGAGGTTGGAGGACTGTCCAAGGGGGAGCAGGACATCCTTCCAGGAACCTTGGCTGCTGTGTTTTTAACGAGCTTCCTACCCAGCATGGTCTTCAATCAGCAAGTGTTGACGTTGAGGATAAACTATGGGTGAAAATGTAAAAGGCTTTTTTAAAGAATGTGCCTACCAGCTGTGCCTCTTATGGAGTATTTTCACCGTATTCCCAACCCTGGGAAAGTTCTGGGCACAGAGCAGATGCATAGTTTTTGTTGAATAAGTTCAGTTTCACAGAATTATATCCATAGTGTCAGCAACACTATGAGGTATATTAGAACAGTGGTCTTCACAGTTGGTCCTTCACGGATCAGTATAGAAAGAGAGCTGTTTTCATTAGGAAGACTGTAAGAGAATTGCTACGTTTTAAGTTTCTCTCACAAGGATATTTTAAGAAAATGAAACAAATCTTTCCCATCATCTCCAAGGCTATTGGAGGTCTGTTGAGGACCCCATGCAAGGGAGGGTCTACCTCTTGGGATACCCCTGCTTCAGCATCTCCCTAGGCCAGCAACCTGGAACAGCTGAGTACACTTGAAGTTCCTGCCTTGCCTTTGGGGGCTTTTGTGGAGACAGTTTTTGATGGACAGGAGTGGGGGAGGTTTCAGGGCGTCTCAGGCGCAGTCCCCTTACTGTGCACTCTATTTTTGAAGGACAGGAGTGGGGAAGGTTTCAGGATGTGTCAGGTGCAGTCCACTTACTGTGCGCTCTATTTTGATGGACAGGAGTGGGGAGGTCTCAGGGCGTCTCAGGCGTGTCCCCTTACTGTGCGCTCTATTTTTGATTGACAGGAGTGAGGAGGTTTCAGGGCGTCTCAGGTGCAGTCCCCTTACTGTGCGTTCTATTTTGATGGACAGGAGTGGGGAGGTCTCAGGGCGTCTCAGGTGCGTCCCCTTACTGTGCGCCCTATTTTGATGGACAGGAGTGGGGAGGTTTCAGGACGTCTCAGGCGTGTCCCCTTACTCTGCGCTCTATTTTGATGGACAGGAGTGGGGAGGTTTCAGGGCGTCTCATGCGCGTCCCCTTACTGTGCGCTCTATTTCTAGTTCCATGGTCTTCCCTGCTGGCACCATCAGTAAAGCGTCTGCCTGCGATGCGGGAGACCCGGGTTCAACCCCTGGGTCGGGAAGATCCCCTGGAGAAGGACATGGCAACCTACTCCAGTATTCTTGCCTGGAGAATCCCATGGACATAGGACTGGGGTGGGTTATAGTCCATAGGGTCACAAAGGGTTGGACATGGCTGAATGACCAAACACTTATTTCTAATACATTACATCAGCTCCACCTCAGATCATCAGACATTAGATCCTAGAGCTTGGGAGCCCCTGCTTTAGTTCCCTCTTTACACAGCTCCGGCCTGCTTCCTCCTCCTCTTCCACCTGCAGAACTACCTGCTGGGCTCCTCTGAGTGTGACCATGAGCCTCCTTTCCTCACTACCTTTCCTGAACCTAAGTCCCTTCTCTTAACTGTGTTTCCCTGATCTCCATTGAGACACCTTTGCCCCAGGTGGCCCTAGTGGTAAAGAACAAACCTGACAATGCAGGAGTTCGATCCCTGGGTCGGGAAGATCCCCTGGAGTAGGGCACGGTGACTCACTCCAGTATTCTTGCCTGGAGAATCCCATGGACAGAGGAACCTGGCGGGCTATGGTCCACAGGGTTGCAAACGGTCGGACATGACTGAAGCGATTTAGCACAGTGTACCAGAGGATCTTTGCACTGCGGACTCAAGTGATTGTTTTGGCTCTTTGGAGTCCCTTGTCATTCCATGTGTATGTTAGGGTCAGCTTGAGTATTTCTTCCTAAAGGACTTTTGTAATTCATATTGAATCCTCATTTCAGATTGAAGATGCATTGCATAGCATTGCCATCTTAAGTCTTTTCATCAGTATTGAATATCTTTACATTTATTTAGGGTTTTTTCCAGCAATGGTGTATAATTTCCAGTGTGACATCTTGGCCTCATCATTAAATCAATCCCAAAGTATTTTATTAATGTTGACATTATTGAAAGCAAATTAAATTCCTTTTCAGATTACTAATTGCTTGTGTGTACAGATAAAACTATGTAATCATTTATTTTTATCAGTTTGGACAACTTGATATTTCATTTAAACTTTTGGTTATAAGCCAGCACTACATTATTAGGTTTCTTAGTTTGTTCTTGCTTTGGCTATAGAGAGCTACTTCCATTGTCTCTTGTTTTCATTTAACATTTCTCTTTGTGGGTTTTTTGCTTTGTCTTTCTTTACTTTCTCATACTTGAAGATTATCCTGGCTCATATATTTACTGTCTCAATTCTAGTCTCAGTCATTTCTTCAAAGAGCTTCTGTCATTTATTTTTTACATTAAATTATTTTAGGCTATACTGGGTCTTTGTTGCTGCATGTGGGGTTTCTCTAGTTGCAGCGAGCAGAGGCTACTCTCTAGGTTCTGTGCCTGGGCTTCTCTTTGCAACAGCTTCTCTTATTGCAGAACTTGTCCTCTGGAGTGTGCAGGCTTCTGTAGCTGTATGGGGGCTTAGTTGCCCCTGTGCATGTGGAATCTTCTAAGACCAGGGATTCAACCCATGTCCCCTGCATTGGTAGGCAGATTCTTTACCACTGGACCACCAGAGAAGTGTCCTGTTCCCCTTTTATTAGAGAGTGATATTAAAAGCATATATTTAGGAGCTAATATACTCAGCTGAAAATGCATGTAAATATATACGTGTATTCCAGCTTATCTTTGAACATATTCAGCTAAAGATAATTTATGGTGATGTCTCCAATCTGATCATTGTGACATGGGTAGTCATAGGGCCCACGTGGGTTCTCATTGATAAGATGGCTCCATATGTCGACCTTGCAAACAAAGAACAGAATCACAGTGATCCGTGAGACTGACCAAATTGCCCAAATAGCATGCTGTTTTCTCACTGGCGCCTGTCTTCTCAATGCTGCAAGACACCAGATTCCAGACCTCCGGATACACGACCATCCCATGAGAGGATTTTTCATTGGTGGGGTATAAGAAGGACTCCATCAGAAAGGAATTGCTGGTTCTCCTTAAGGGCGGGTCACCTTCTGGTTTCCCTCTAATACGTTTCCTTTTCTTGCCTGACTGCCCGGCTCGCTCTCTTTTTCTCTGCACTCGCCTTACATTCTGGCGCCCAAACCCGGGAGGGAAGATCCACCGCAACTGGGTGGGCTCCTCGGATGAGTCCACCTCTGGTGGTCCCCTCCCTTGGACCTTGCCGAGAAACTGAGACGAGCTCTGGGATGGGACCCTCCACTCACCTTGCTGGCCTGACATGCACACCACACACTGGCCCACACTGCATCCGTGGTAATATACGTGTTTCAGTGCTATTCTGTCACATCATTCCACCTTCGCCTTCTCCCACAGAATCCAAAAGTCTGTTCTTTACACCTATGTCTCTTTTGCTGTTATGTATAGGGCCGTTGTTACCATCTTTCTGAATTCCATATATATGTGTTAATATACTGTATTGGTGTTTTTCTTTCTGACTTACTTCACTCTGAATTACAGGCTCCAGTTTCATCCACCTCATTAAAACTGACTCAAATGTGCTCTTTTTAATGGCTGAGGAATACTCCATTGTGTGAATGTACTATAGCTTTCTTATGCATTCGTCTGCCAATGGACATCTAGGTTGCCTCCATGTCCTGGCTGTTATAAATAGGGCTGTGATAAACACTGGGCTATGGGTGTCTCTTTCAGTTCTGGTTTCCTCAGTGTATATGCCCAGGAGTGCTATTGCTGGGTCATATGGCAGTTCTATTTCCAGTTTTTTAAGGAAATCGCCACAATATTCTCCATAGTGACTGTACTAATTTGCATTCCCACCAACAGTATAAGAGGGTACCCTTTCTCCACACCGTCTCCAGCATTTATTGTTTGTAGACTTTTTGATGGCAGCCATTCTGACTGGTGTGAGATGGTACCTCATTGTGGTTTTGATTTGCATTTCTCTGATAATGAGTGATACTGAGCATCTTTTCATGTGTTGCTAGCCATCTGTATGTCTTCTTTGGAGAAATGTCTGTTTAGTTCTTTGGCCCAGTTTTTGATTGGGTCATTTATTTTTCTGGTATTGAGGTGCATGAGCTGCTTGTATATATTTGAGATTAATTCTTTGTCAGTTGTTTCATTTGCTATTATTTTCTCCCATTCTAAAAGCTGTCTTTTCACCTGGCTTAAGTTTCCTTCGTTGTACAAAAGATTTTAAGTTTAATTAGGTCCTGTTCGTTTGTTTTTGCTTTTATTTCCATTACTCTGGGAGGTGGGTCATAGAGGATCTTGCTGTGATTTATGTCAGAGAGTGTTCTGCGTATGTTTTCCTCTAGGAGTTTTATAGTTTCTCATCTTAAATTTAGATGTTTAATCCATTTTGAGTTTATGTTTGTGTATGGTGTTATAAAGTGTTCCAGTTTCATTCTTTTAGAGGTAGTTGACCAGTTTTCCCAATACCACTTGTTAGAGATTGCCTTTTCTCCATTGTATATTTTTGCCTCCTTTGTCGAAGATAAGGTGTCCATAGGTGTGTGGATTAATCTCTGGGCTTTCCGTTTTGTCCTATTGATCTATATTTCTGTCTTTGTGCCAGTACCATACTGTATTGATGACTGTAGCTTTCTTGATGACTGTAGCTTTGTAGTATAGTCCAATTGACTTCCTACTTTTGCATTCCAGTCCCCTAAGATGAAAAGGACATCTTTTTTTTTTTTTTTTTCCTGGTATTAGTTCTAGAAAGTCTTGTAGGTCCTCATCGGTTCAGTTCAGTCGCTCAGTCGTGTCCGACTCTTTGCGACCCCATGAATCACAGCACGCCAGGCCTCCCTGTCCATCACCAACTCCCGGAGTTCACTCAAACTCATGTCCATCGAGTCGGTGATGCCATCCAGCCTCATAGAACCATTCAACTTCAGCTACTTTGGAATTAGTGGTTGGGGCATAGACTTGGATTACTGTGATATTGAGTGGTTTGCCTTGGAGATGAACAGAGATCATTCTGTTATTTTTGAGATTGCCCCCAAGTACTGCATTTTGGGCTCTTTTGTTGACTATGATGGCTACTCCATTTCTTCTAAGGGATCCTTGCCCACACTAGTAGTTGTAATGATCATCTGAATTAAATTCACCCATTCCAGTCCATTTTAGTTCACTGATTCCTAAAATGTCAGTGTTCACTCTTGCCATCTCCTATTTGACCACATCCAATTTACTGTGATCACGGACCTAACATTCCAGGTTCCTATGCAGCATTGTTCTTTCTGGCGTTGGACTTTACTTCCATCACCAGTCACATTCACAACTGGGCACTGTTTTCACTTTTGCTCCATCTCCATTCTTTCTGGAGTTCTTTCTCTACTCTTCTCCAGTAGCATATTGGGCACCTACCAACCTGGGGAGTTAATCTCTTAGTGTCATATCTTTTTGCCTTTTCATGCTGTTCATGGGGTTCTCAAGATAAGAACCCTGAAGTGGTTTTCCATTCTCTTCTCCAGTGGACCATGTTTTGTCAGAACTTTCCGCCGTGACCTGTTCGTCTTGGGTGACCCTACACAGCATGGCTCATAGTTTCACTGAGTTAGACAAGGCTGTGGTCCATGTGATCAGTTTGGTTAGTTTTCTGTGATTGTGGTTTTCGTTCTGTGTACCCTCATATGAATAAGGATAAGAGAGCTATGGAAGCTTCCTGATGGGAGACAATGACTGTGGGGGAAACTGGGTCTTGTTCTGGAGGGCGGGGCCACGCTCAGTAATTAATGTAACTTTCTGTGGATGGGAAGGCTGCGCTCCCTCCCTGTTGCTTTGCCTGAGGTCAGTGTTGACCCAGCTTCCACCAGAGACTCCTGGACTCTCACAGGGAGGTTCAGCTCAGTCACTTGTGGGGACACTGCTCCTTTCTCCTGGCTCCTGGTGCACACAAGGTTCTGTTTGTGCCCTCCGAGAGGCTGTTTCCCCAGTCCTGTGGAAGTTCTGTAATCAAATCCCGCTGGCCTCCAATGTCTAATTCCCTGGGGGTTCTCCGTCCCTTTGCCAGATCCCCAGGTTGGGAAATCTGTTGTGGGTCCTGGAACTTTCTTAACAGTGTGAGAATTTCTTTGGTGTAATTGTTGTGCAGTTTGTGGGTCATCTGCTCGTTGGCTCTGTGGTGGGGCTAATGGCGACCTCCTCCAGGAGGGCTTGTGCCACGTGCTGCATGACCCAGGTCTGCTGCAGCCAGAGCCCCTGCCCCCGCGGCAGGCCACTGCTGGCCCACACCCCCGCAGGAGCCCCGAGCACGCGCTCAGAGGCTGGTCTGTGCAGTCTCTGCGGGCCTATGGGTGCTGGTGCGGAGATTGTGTTTGAGCCTCTGCGCGTCTCCGCCGGGCATGGGGTTTGATTCTAAGCGCGATTTCGCCCCCCTGCCATCTTGTTTGGGCTTCTCCGTTGCCCGTGGACGTGGGGCATCTTTTCTCGGTGGATCCAGCATTCTCCTTTCGATTGCTGTTGTTTTGCAGTGAGTTTCATTTTGGAGTTCTTGCAGGAGAAGGTGACCACACGTCCTTCCACTAACCCTAACCCTAACCCTAACCCTAGCCCTTTTAAGTTATTACAAAATGTTGAGTGCAGTTGCCTGTGCTATACAGTAGGTCCTTGCTGATTAACTATTTTACTTGAATTTTTTAAGATGTTGATTTCACTTGTTTATTTCATCTATTTTTGGCTGCACTGTCTTTGTTGCTGCGCATGGGTTTTCTCTAGTCTCGTGAGTGGGGCTCCTCTTCCTTGCGATGTGAGGGCTCCTCATTGCAGTGTCTTCTCTTGTGGAGCCCAGGCTCCAGGGTGTGCAGGCTGCTGTAGCTGCAGCACATGGGCTCAGCAGCTGTGGCTCCCAGGCTGTCGCGCACAGGCTCAATAGCTGAATGAGAAGCCCTCACACTGCAACAAGGAGAAGCCCACACGCTTCAACTGGCGGAGAGTCCACGCAGTGCAGAGACCCGGCGCAGCCAAAATAGACAGTAAATGAATAAATAAAATTATAAAATAACAGCAGCAATAACCCCCCACAAAAATCAGAGCTGGCATCAGGTAGCCCGGTCATTAGCTCCATTTGTCTCTAGATCATGTTCCTCAACTGGAGGAGAGTCCACGCAGCGCAAAGACCCGGCACAGCAAAAATAGACAATAAATGAATAAAATTATAAAATAACAGCAACAATCAGTTCAGTTCAGTCGCTCACTCGTGTCCGACTCTTTGCGACCCCATGAACCACAGCATGCCAGGCCTCCCTGTCCATCACCAACTCCCGGAGTACACTCAAACTCATGTCCATCGAGTCGGTGATGCCATCCAACCATCTCATTCTCTGTCATCCCCTTCTCCTCCCGCCCCCAATCCCTCCCAGCATCAGAGTCTTTCCCAGTGAGTCAACTCGTCGCATGAGGTGGCCAAAGTATTGCAGTTTCAGCTTTAGCATCAGTCCTTCCAATGAACACCCAGGATTGATCTCCTTTAGAATGGACTGGTTGGATTTCCTTGCAGTCCAAGGAACTCTCAAGAGTCTTCTCCAGCACCACAGTTCAAAAGCATCCATTCTTCGGCGATCAGCTTTCTTCACAGTCCAACTCTCACATCCATACATGACCACGGTAAAAACCATAGCCTTGACTAGATGGACCTTTGTTGGCAAACTAATGTCTCTGCTTTTTAATATGCTATCTAGGCTGGTCATAACTTTCCTTCCAAGGAGTAAGCGTCTTTTAATTTCCTGGCTGCAATCAGCATCCGCAGTGATTTTGGAGCCCCCAAAAATAAAGTCTGACAGTGTTTCCACTGTTTCCCCATCTATTGTGAACAGCAGCAATAACCCCCCACAAAAATCAGAGCTGGTATCAGGTAGCCTGGTCATTAGGTCCATTTGTCTCTAGTTCATTGCATTGCTGCTTTCTTTCTGAAATGCAAAAGGAAGGAAAACTACAAGGGGTGGTCTGTGCGAAAGGCAAGCACCAGGGTTTAAGTAGCATGGGGTTAGAGGAGACTAGGTACAGGATGTAGCTCAAGCAGACTTAGGGAGCAGAAAAGCAGACTTAGATACAGAGTGCAGATTAGGAGCAGTGAAGGAAAATCTAGAAGGGATCGGGCCTGCTCGCTGTTCTCTTTATCTTCTTTGTTCTCAGGATAGAAAAGAAAATCATTTCTCTCTTTTCTTTTCACTGTGAGAGGGTACGGAGAAGGCAATGGCAAGCCACTCCAGTACTCTTGCCTAGAAAATCCCATGGATGGAGGAGCCTGGTAGGCTGCAGTCCGTGGGGTCGCTAAGGGTCGGACTCTACTGAGCGACTTCACTTTCACTTTTCACACAATGGAGAAGGAAATGGCAACCCACTCCAGTGTTCTTGCCTGGAGAATCCCAGGGACGGGGGAGCCTGGTGGGCTTCCGTCTGTGGGGTCACACAGAGTCGGACACGACTGAAGTGACTTAGCAGCAGTAGCAGTGAGAGGGTAACAGGGAGGAAGGCCATGGGTCTCCAAAAGGAGGAAATAGCCTGCAAGTGTCAGACATTTTTATCTCTCTTAAGCGGCAGAAGGAAACAAACTAGCGATATTGTTTTCCTCTCTTTACAAATTTAAAAGGAGGTTTCTCTTAAAATACTGTGTTGCCATAATGACACCTGATTTCACCTGAAGTTAACTATTCTCAAACCTTGAGTTAACCAATGCATTTTTCTTATGGAAATGGTGGTCTTTAGTTAATGTACTATGTATGAGGTTGCCAAAGTATTGGAGTTTCAGCTTTAGCATCAGTTGACTCACTGAAAAAGACTCTGATGCTGGGAGGGATTGGGGGTGGGAGGAGACGGGGATGACAGAGAATGAGATGGCTGGATGGCATCACCGACTCGATGGACATGAGTTTGAGTGAACTCCGGGAGTTGGTGATGGACAGGGAGGCCTGGCGTGCTGTGATTCATGGGGTCGAAAAGAGTCGGACACGACTGAGCGACTGAAATGAACTGAACTGAACTGAATGTACTATGCATTTACCCCAGACTCTCTTCAAGTCGGTTCCGCCTAACAGCTCACAACCTACTTTTCAAACCGGTATGTTATACTCAGATATTGTTCCCCTAGTCTATGTAAACGAAACTATTTGTTTGGTAATCTGCCCTTCTATAATATTCAAGTCAACCGTTTTATGGCCTGGGATGAATCATCTGATGCCAAGATTATCCCAAAATGCATCTTATGGATTGTTGAGAAACTGAGGAAGACGTTGCCAGAGGAGAAGGTCCTCACCAGAGGCAACGGCCAAGGGCCGGCCTCGCTCAGCACGTCTCTAATGTTCTCATAAACATCTTGTTCTTTGAAGTTGTTTCATTCAGTTCAGTTCAGTTCAGTCGCTCAGTCGTGTCCGACTCTCCGCGACCCCATGAATCACAGCACGCCAGGCCTCCCTGTCCATCACCAACTCCCGGAGTTCACTCAAACTCATATCCACAGAGTCGGTGATGCATCCAGCCATCTTATCCTCTGTCGTCCCCTTCTCTTCCTGCTTCCAATCCTTCCCAGCATCAGAGTCTTTTCCAATGGGTCAACTCGTCACATGAGGTGGCCAAAGTATTGCAGTTTCAGCTTTAGCATCAGTCCTTCCAATGAACAGCCAGGATTGATCTCCTTTAGAATGGACTGGTTGGATCTCCTTGCAGTCCAAGGGACTCTCAAGAGTCTTCTCCAACACCACAGTTCAAAAGCATCGATTCTTCTGCGATCAGCTTTCTTCACAGTCCAACTCTCACATCCATACATGACCACGGGAAAAACCATAGCCTTGACTAGACGGACCTTGGTTGGCAAAGTAATGTCTCTGCTTTTTAATATACTATCAAGGTTGGTCATAACTTTCCTTCCAAGGAGTAAGCGTCTTTTAGTTTCCTGGCTGCAATCAGCATCTGCAGTGATTTTGGAGCCCCCCAAAATAAAGTCTGACACTGTTTCCACTGTTTTTCCATCTATTTCCCATGAAGTGATGGGACCAGATGCCATGATCTTTGTTTTCTGAATGTTGAGCTTCAAGCCAACCTTTTCACTCTCCTCTTTCACTTTCATCAAGAGGCTTTTTAGTTCCTCTTCACTTTCTGCCATAAGGGTAATGTCATCTGCATATCTGAGGTTATTGACATTTTTCATTCAGCCCTTAACAATTCTTGGCATTTAGCCTAAGGAACACTCCCTGCCTTTTCCATTTAGTCTAAAGAACACTCCCTGCTCTTACTATTCAGCCTAAGGAATACTCCCTGCGCCTGTAGTCCTTGAGATAATCAAAAGGTATGCTGGGAGCCATGATTAATAGCTAACTTGGGGGCTTGGGAAACGGATTATGCTTAGAAGTAGAGACAGCATGTCTAGTAAAACCACGTAAACCTGATGTTATCAACATTCCGCAGATGTCCTGGTTTTCGTCGTGTTGCTATTGCTTTTGAAGTCTTCAGTTCAGTTCAGTTCAGTCGCTCAGTTGTGTCCGACTCTTTGCGACCCCATGAATCACAGCACGCCAGGCCTCCCTGTCCATCACCAACTCCTGGAGTTTACTCAAACTCATGTCCATCGAGTCGGTGATGCCATCCAGCCATCTCATTCTCTGTCGTCCCCGTCTCCTCCTGCCCCCAACCCCTCCCAGCATCAGAGTCTTTTCCAGTGAGTCAACTCGTTGCATGAGGTGGCCAAAGTATTGGAGTTTCAGTTTTAGCATTAGTCCTTCCAATGAACAGCCAGGATTGATCTCCTTTAGAATGGACTGGTTGGATCTCCTTGCAGTCCAAGGGACTCTCAAGAGTCTTCTCTAGCACCACAGTTCAAAAGCATCAATTCTTCGGCAATCAGCTTTCTTCCTCCCTTGTAAAACTATATAATAGCACCTGGAAAATAAAGCAAATTGTCAGTCTCCAGAACGCTGTCCGTGTCCCTTCTTTCAGAAGCAACTCCGCTGAGCTCTACAATGGATGAGGGGCCTGTTTGCCATTCTGAGTTTTAAGACATTCCTTTCTTTCATTAACAGACTGCCAGTGACTATATAACATACAGCTGAAGACTAACGGGGGGTACTCTTTTGTCCCCTTCTGATGCCTATGTCAGACGCTTTCTCTATCTCCTTTATACTTAATATAAAGTATCTCCTTTATATTTAATAAAACTTTATTACACAAAAGCTCTGAGGGATCAAGCCTCGTCTCTGGCCCCGGATTGAATTCTTCTCCTCAGGAGGCCAAGAATCCCAGCATCTTTTCATTCAGCAACAACCTGTCAACTGCAATGCTGATAGAAGCAACTTAGATGAGAAGGAGTGGCCTTCAGGAGCCCAGCCTCGTTCTCCAGTTGCTGTATAAAATCAGTGAGTTTGAGACATCACCAGGAAAAAAGCAGACATTTAATAACTTGTATACCTCCTGTGTATAGGGGAACAATCCAGGAAACGTGAGTCACTCCGTGAAATTGTTGTAGCCATTCATTCCGAGAAACAAACTCACTCAGAAGGACAATGCAGATAGTGGAGTGCAGTTTATTACACCAGCGGGCCCAAGGCAGAGTCTCCTCTTAGCCAAGAACCCCGACCAGCATTTGTGAAAATCTTTTATACCCCATGTGTACGTGTCTGATCTCAACACTCCAAATTCCTTGAGACTTACATAAACCAAGGAAAATACGACCCCAATAACCCTATCATTCACGTGCTATGTCCTCATGTGCTCAAACAGTCAAACAATTAGCCAATAATCAATAAACCCGAGGTTACACTCCAATAGATACAGAAAAATTTACGGCCTGTCTGGAGGAAGGGGTGATTAGTGTATGTTTTCTCTTAGGCGATGAGTAACCTAGATACGATCTTCAAGGTTTCCCTGTCTGGAGGGGGTCTTATCCTTCTGTTGTCGTTTTCATAGGCACTAAAAACAGAGTTCAGAGTCCATTGGAAAGATCGGCGAGCATGATCAGCATGAATAGGCCTAAGATGGAGTCCAGGCCCTATGAATTCCTTCTTCAAAATGTCCAAATCCATCACCTCAAGCATGATTTTTAGAGAAAAATAAAAGACCTTGGGGAAAGGGGGAAGCCTGTTATGACAAGTTATCATGAAAACATAGTAAAGAAATGTATGATTGTTGCAGATTAAGTCAGGACCTCTCCACTGATAAGAATTACTTGAGAGTTACTCGTCATCTACTTCTGGTACAAAGAGGGTTAGGCCTTAAATATGTAGAGTTCTCTGTTGTAAATGTCCTTCACAAAAGGGCAATTGCTACTTAGTTTCCTGAGATTTCTTTTTTTCTTTTTTAAAAGTTAGACTGAAATAATCCTTATGTCAAAGAGGCATATTTTGGGGTGGCATATTCTACTCATCTTATCATGGATGTAACCAACTTTGCGTATGCTTTCATCAATTGAAGGATATCTTGATTTTTTCCCCCAATTTTTTAGCTATTATGAATAGTGCTGCTATGCATAATTGTATCCTTGTTTGAATTTGGGATAAGTTTTCAAAGCAGCTGACAACACTGAACCCATGATTGTCGGATCCAGTGTCATGGCTTTGGAGAACACTGCCCAGCTGTGATATAAAGTGGCCGTACACACATCCCACCAGCAGTGAGGGGGACTTCTTGTTCCTCATCCTCCAGCGGTGCATATTGTCACGTATATGGAGTTTAGTAGTCCTGATAAGTGTGGTGTGATACCTCATGATTTTAACTCAGTGTTCCCTAGTTCAGTTCAGGTCAGTGCTCAGTCGTGTCTGACTCTACGACCCCATGGACTGCAGCACGCCAGGCCTCCTTGTCCATCACCAACTCCTAGAGCTTTCTCAACTCATGTCCATCGAGTCAGTGATGTCATCCAACCATCTCATCCTCTGTTGTCCCCTTCTCCTCCTACCTTCAATCTTTCCCAGCATCAGGGTCTTTTCAAATGAGTCAGTTCTTCGCATCAGGAGGCCAAAGATTTGGAGCTTCAGCTTCAACATCAATCCTTCTAATGACTATTCAGGACTGATTTCCTTTAGGAATGACTGGTTTGCTCTCCTTGCAGTCCAAGGAACTCTCAGGAGTCTTCTCCAGCACCACAATTCAAAAGCATCAATTCTTTGGCAGTCAGCTTTCTTTATGACTCAACTCTCACATCCATACATGACTACTGGAAAAACCACAGCTTCGACTAGATGGACCTTGGTCAGCAAAGTAATATCTCTGCTTTTTAATACGTTGTCTAGGTTGGTCATAGCTTTTCTCCCAAGGAACAAACAGCATCTTTTAATTTCATGGCTGCAGTCACCATGTGCAGTGATTTTAGAGCCCAAGAAAACAAAGTTTCTCACTGTTTCCATTGTTTCCCCATCTATTTGCCATGAAGAGATGGGACTGGATGCCATGATCTTAGTTTTTTGAATGTTGGCTTTTAAGCCTACTTTTACACTCTCCTCTTTCACTTTCATCAAGAGGCTCTTTAGTTCCTCTTCACTTTCTGCCATAAGGGTGGTGTCATCTGAATCTCTGAGTTTCTTGTTATTTCACCTGGCAATCTTGATTCCAGCTTGTGCTTCATCCAGCCCGGCATTTCTCGTGATGTACTCTGCATGTAAGTTAAATAAGCAGGGTGACAATATACAGTCTTGACATACTTTCCCAATTTGGGATCAGTCCAGTGATCCATGTCCGATTCTAACTGTTGCTTCTTGACCAGGATAAAGTTTTGCAGGAGGCAGATAAGGTGGTCTTGTATTCCCATCTGCTTAAGAATTTTCCACAATTTGTTGTGATTCACACAGTCAAAGGCTTTAGCATGGTCAATGAAGTAGAAGTAGATGTTTTTCTGGAATTCTCTTGTTTTTTATGATCCAACAGCTGTTGGCAATTTGATCTCTGGTACCCCTGCCTTTTCTAAATCCAGCTTGAACATCTGGGAGTTCTTGGTTCATGGACTGTTGAAGCCTTGCTTGGAGAATTTTGAGCATTACTTTGCTAGCATGTGAAATCAGTGCAGCTGTGTGGTAGTTTGAACATTCTTTGGCATTGCCCTTCTTTGGGATTGGAATGAAAACTGACCTTTTCCAGTCCTGTGGACACTGCTGAGTTTTCCAAATTTGCTGGCATATTGAGTGCAGTGCTTTCACAGCATCATCTTTCAGGATTTCAAATAGCTCAGCTGGAATTCCATCACCTTCACTAGCTTTGTTCATAGCAATGCTTCCTAAGGCCCAGTTGACTTCACACTCTAGGATGTCTGGCTCTAGGTGAGTGATCAAATCATCTGGGTCATTAAGATCTTTGGTTATCTGGATCATTAAGATCTTTTTTGTACAGTTCTGTCTATTCTTGCTGCCTCTTCTTAATATCTTCTGCTTCCGTTAGGTCTATACAATTTCTGTCCTTTATTGAGCCCATCTTTGCATGAAATGTTCCCTTGGTATCTCTATTTTTTTTTTTTTTGCACATATTCGAGTATTTTAACTGGGATGGGTAGAGAATGTTCAGGAGCAGCTAGCCTAGGGATCAGGCAGCATTTACTTCAAGATAGGAGTGGGGATATGGGGTTGGGAGTGTGGAAGGGCTGCTGTCTGCACGTAAGTCCCCACCCCCGACCATCTTCAGAATTGCTCATTGGTGTAGCAAGCATCCTAATTGGGTTTTCACCTGTGTAACTGGTGGGTTCTTAATGAGCAATGTGAACAGTGACATTGAATGTCCTCAGTCAGGACTAGATACTTACTACACCACATACAGGTGTAAGAACCTGGGGAGGCATGTGCAGCCAGTACCCCTAGGGACAGTGTTCAGACTTGACCCCTCAACAGTTTGGGGTCCAGCCACTGCTTTAGCATTTCTGAGGGCCCAGTGTTGACTCTAAGGGTTCTGTAATCCAGCCTCCATCTTCCTTTAGCAAGACCCACACTTCTAGGATCCTACAGAGCAGGGCCTGTGTGAGTTCTCTGTGGCTTCTCTAACAAATGACCACATGTTGGGTGATTTAAAGCAACAGGAGTTAATCCTTCCCCAGTCCTGGAGACCAGACACCTGAGATCAAGATGGCACAGGGCTGAGATCCCTCCAGAGGCTCCAGGATAGGGTCCTTCCTGCCTTCTCCAGCTCCAGGGGTCCCGGGGCTTGTGGCCCCCTCCCTCCCACCTCTGCCTCCATCTTCACGAGGCTTCTTGTCTGTGTCTTCTTTCATCTCTTATAAGGACTCTTTGAGTTAGTTGGACTGTGAAGAAAGCTGATTGCCGAAGAATTTTTGCTTTTGAACTGTGGTGTTGGAGAAGACTCTTTATAGGGCGCCTTACATGTGCTCACAGCAAGATGGCACCTGACAGATGTCAGAGGGGCGTGGCCCAGATAACCACAAAAGGTTCTGATTGGCTCCTAAACACCCCCACCCTTTACATGCTTTAATGTGGTTGGAAAGCCTCTTTCAAAAGTCCCGCGCTTACCCCATGCTTGCATATATATATGAGAAGCTTACACCAATAAAACGGGAACTGCCTTGACAGAACCCCCGCTGCATCTGAGTGTCTCTCTCTGGGCGAGGGAGGCTGTGGGGCGGGCGGCCCGCTCACTTCCTCTTTGGGGCTTGCTCCTTCAGACCCAGTCCCCTGGAGGGGCTAATCTTGGGCGGCTTTCTTGCCGAGGCGAAGGCTCCCCTCAGTCTCTGGCTCCTGCCTTGGAGCGCTACAGGGCAGGAGAGGGGAAAGAGGAAGAGAGAGAGGAAGCCAGGCCAGACGCCGGGAGGACCCACAACTCTTGAGAGTCCCTTGTACCGCAAGGAGATCCAACCAGTCCATTCTAAGGGAGATCAATCCTGGGTGTTCATTGGAAGGACTGATGCTAAAGCTGAAACTGCAATACTTTGGCCACCTCATGCGACGAGTTGACTCACTGGAAAAGACTCTGATGCTGGGAAAGGTTGGGGGCGGGAGGAGACAGGGACGACAGAGAATGAGATGTCTGGATGGCATCACCGACTCTGTGGACATGAGTTTGAGTGAACTCCGGGAGTTGGTGATGGACAGGGAGGCCTGGCGTGTTGTGATTCATGGGGTCGCGGAGAGTCGGACACGACTGAGCGACTGAACTGAACTGAACTGAACTGAGTCAAATTGAAGGTCGCTCTAACCCTAGATGACCTTACCTTGATATCCTTGACTACCGTCTACAAAGACCCTTTTTCCAGATACGGCCCTGTTCCCGAGTACTGGGGGGACACATCTTTTGGGGCCACCATTCACCCCATTATCTGTGTATAAAATAACCCTTATTTTAGGAGATCACCACAGACCCATATAGACGGGCACAGACAGAGGCCACACACGTGGAGTCTGGAGAGAATGAGGGTGCTGGAGTCACCTGGAACGGATCAAGGCCTCACTACATCAGGTGAGGGGAATCACAGGGAGGAGCGGGGCATGGTCTTGTTCAGGCTTCAGAAAGACCATGTTGGGTGGGATGTGAGACGCACTGTGAGGGCAGGGAGCTTTATAGGGCCTGATGGAGGGATTAGGCTTGGGCCGTGGGTGTAGAGGGGAATTAGCGTGGGGGTTGGCCATATGCCCTGGAGAAGGAGCTGACAGTCCCTGGGGCACAAGCAACTGGGAACCAAAGTTGAGTCCACACACCTGAGTGCAGTGAAGCCAGTCGCCTGACGCCAGTTGCAGTAAAGGAAAGTGCGGCAGTAATTGTAAAGGTACCGATACGTGGAGACAGGTAACTCGTGCTCTAAACCCTGAAATCCCTCAGGGTTTCAGGAAAGCAGTTTTTCAGGCCACGTGAGGGAGGGGGGGTCACCGAGTATGTGATTCGCTGGTGCACGGTTCTCTGGTTGGTGAGGTAACAGGGGGCCAACCTCACAAATCCTCAGGCACTGTTCGCCCCGGGGGTGACGTGTTCATGCTCATCAAGTAGTTAACTTCTTCCACTCAGTGGGGCTTTTAGCAGCTGTAAAACAACTCCCTGAGTGTGCCTCAGATACTGTTATCTCCATACTTCAGAGAGGAGCTACAGCAGAGGATAAGGGACGGGGTCTGTCCTGGGAGGGCCCCATAGGCTCCTGATCGGTTACACCAGGTGTCTGGACTCAGCAGCTGGAGAAGTTGGGGCTGCCTCCTGGGCGTGGGGAGCAGCAGGATCGCAGTCCTCGAGGGGTCTGTTAGTCCCCAGGATGAGATGGGGAGGCCGTGGATGGACAGATGCACCTACCTGGGAGAGGGGTGCAGGCTGGAAATGTCACTGGAATCATCGCAGGGAGGAAGGGCAAAGGCCAGGAGGGGGCAGGAGGGTTATAGCACCTCCGTGCAGGTGATGGTGGTCCTGTTGGACACAACCCAGAGCCACAAGGAGTGGTGGTCAGGGGCTCAGCTTCATCCTCTTGTTCTTTGCTTATCTGTAACTTCCCACTCCTGCAGTGAGGAGCCTGGCCCCTACCATTTGCATTTGTCAAACTCTTTTCTCCTCTTCAGATTACATGTACAGTGGCCTCAGAATTGCTAGCTACTGCACCCTGGAAAGATCTCTATAAAATGAAGACCAGTGTTTATGTGCAGGCCATTTTGCCTTTTGTGTATCCATTCATTCATTTCCAAAGTCAACACATTTTGCCCCGTGTCCTACAGTGAGATATATTTTTCGTGCATTTCTAATGTGGTTAGGTTTTATTGCATTGTGTATTCTGTCCTGCGACTCTCCTACACTCTGTATAAATGTACTTGAATAGATTGTTTGATCCCTTGGGCTATACAAATCAATGAGTTTAGACAAAGGCCTGTGACAGGTGTCCATCCTAAAGCATCACTGGGAATACTTCACGCCCTTCAGCAGACGATCTGCTCATCATCTGTGCAGCTCTACTTTGCCTGGAAGGTCATGACTGAGGTCACACTGTGTGTAGCTCTGCTTTTCCGGGAAGGTCGTGAATGAGGTCACACTGTACGCTGTCTCTCCAGATTGTATCCTTTCACTGAGAGACATGCACGTGAGAGTTAACGCTGCTTTTCAAGGTTTGGAGGTTCATTCCTTACTACTGATGAGTAATACTCCATTGCATGTGTATGGGAGGAAAAGCAATTTTCACTCTGCCCTCCATAATAAAAGACAAATTACCAGGAGAAAAAACAGAAGCATACCTCCTCTATGCTTCCCTGGTGGCTTTGTGGTAAAGAATCTGCCTGTAATACAAGAGACTTGGGTATGACCCCTGGGTTGGGAAGATCCCCTGGAGATGGAAATGGCAACCCACTCCAGGATTCTTGCCTGGAGAATCCCATGGATAGAGGAGCCTGGCGGGCTACAATCCACGGGGTCGCAAAGAGGTGAACATGACTTAGTGACTAAAACAACAAATAGCTTCTGTATACAGGGGAGCTACCAAAGAAACCTGAGTCACTCCCTGAAATGCCCAAAGTCGTCACCTTAAATGCCATCTTCAGCTAAAAACAAGACCCTGAAGAATGGGAGAAGCCTGTTATGGAAGGTAATTACACAAACACAGTAAAGAAGGGTATGATTGTTTATAGAATTAAGTTGGGACCTCTCCATTGATAAGTTCAGTTCAGTTCAGTTCAGTTCAGTTCAGTCGCTCAGTCTCCGCGACCCCATGAATCACAGCACGCCAGGCCTATCCATCACCAACTCCCGGAGTACACTCAAACTCATGTCCACAGAGTCGGTGATGCCATCCAGCCATCTCATTCTCTGTCGTCCCCTTCTCCTCCCGCCCCCAAACTTTCCCAGTATCAGAGTCTTTTCCAGTGAGTCAACTCGTCGCATGAGGTGGCCAGAGTATTGCAGTTTCAGCTTTAGCATCAGTCCTTCCAATGAACACCCAGGATTGGTCTCCTACTGGAGTTTTAATTATCCTTTTATTTCTGGTGCAAACAGTTCAGTTCAGTTCAGTCTCTCAGTCGTGCCCGACTCTTTGCGACCCCATGAATTGCAGCACGCCAGGCATCCCAGTCCATCACCAACTCCTGGAGTTCACTCAAACTCATGTCCATCGAGACGGTGATGCCATCCAGCCATCTCATTCTCTGTCGTCCCCTTCTCCTCCTGTACCCAATCCCTTCCAGCATCAGGGTCTTTTCCAGTGAGTCAACTGTTCACATGAGGTGCAAACAGGGACAACCCTTAAACGCAGAGATTTCTCTGTTGTAAATGTCCATCACAAAATGGCAATTGCTACTTAGTTTACTGAGAGTCCTCTTCCCCCGCCCCATGGAAGGGACTTAAGCAATCCTCACAGCAGAGAGGCATATTTTGGGGTGGCATGTTCTACTTGCTTTGGCATGGATATACCCCAACTTGATTATGCATTCATCTATTGAAGGATACCCTGATTACTTCAAACTTTTAACTATTGTGGATAGTGCTGCTGTGCCTAAGTTCATCTTTGTTTGCATTTGGGCATGGAGTTTTCAAAGCAGTTTCCTAAATACTGGAAGTACTATTGTTGGATCCCAAGGTGAGGTTTGTTTAGCTTTGGAGAAAACTGCCCAACTGTGTTACAAAGTGGCTGTGCGTGCATCCCACCAGCAGTGAGGGAGCGTTCCTGCTAGTCCTCAGCCTCCAGCAATTGGTATTGTCATATATTTAGAGTTTAGCAGCCTAATATGTGTAGTGTGATAGCTCGTGACTTTACTTTGTAATTCCCTAATGGTGTATGGTGTTGAGAGTGTTTCTGTCTTGTACTACCTGTACAACTTTTTCTGGCTGGGTGTCTGTTCAGATCTTTATTTATTTATTTATTTTTACTGGAGGCTAATTACTTTACAATATTATATTGGTTGGTTTTGCCATACATTGACATGTTCCGCCCCGGGTGTACATGTGTTCCCCATCTTGAAACCCCCCCCCACCTCCCTCCCCATCCCATCCCTCTGGATCATCCCAGTGCACCAGCCCCGAGCATCCTGTCTCATTCATCAAACCTGGACTGGCAATTCATTTCACATATGATAATATACATGCTAAAGCTGAAACTGCAATACTTTGGCCACCCCATGCGACGAGTTGACTCACTGGAAAAGACTCTGATGCTGGGAAGGGTTGGGGGCGGGAGGAGAAGGGGACGACCGAGAATGAGATGGCTGGATGGCATCACCGACTCTGTGGACATGAGTTTGAGTGAACTCCGGGAGTTGGTGATGGACAGGGAGGCCTGGCGTGCTGTGATTCATGGGGTCGCGGAGAGTCGGACACGACTGAGCGACTGAAAAAGAAGAAGAAGAAGAAGAATATACATGTTTCAATGCCATTCTCCCAAATCATCCCACCCTCGCCCTCTCCCACAGAGTCCCAAAGACTGTTCTATACACCTGTGTCTCTTTTGCTGTCTCATATACAGGGTTATCGTTATCATCTTTCTAAATTCCATATATATGCGTTAGTATAGTGTATTGATGTTTTTCTTTCTGGCTTACTTCACTCTGTATAATAGGCTCCAGTTTCATCCACCTCATTAGAACTGATTCAAAAGTATTCTTTTTAATGGCTGAATAATACTCCATTGTGTATGTGTACCAAAGCTTTCTTATCCATTCGTCTGCAGATGGACATCTAGGTTGCTTCCATGTCCTCGCTATTATAAACAGTGCTGCAATGAACATTGGAGTACACGTGTTTCTTTCAATTCTGGTTTCTTCGGTGTGTATGCCCAGGAGTGCGATTGCTGGGTTGTATAGCAGCTCTATTTCCAGTTTTTTTAAGGAATCTCTACACTGTTCTCCATAGTGGCTGTACTAGTTTGTATTCCCACCAACAGTGTAAGAGGGTTCCCTTTTCTCCACACCCTCTCCAGCATTTATTACATGTAGACTTTTGGATAGCAGCCATTCTGACTGTTGTGTTAAGGTATCTCCTTGTGGTTTTGATTTGCATTTCTCTGATTATGAGGGATGTTGAACAACCTTGAGGAAGAAGAATGGAACTGGGGGAATCAACCTGCTGGACTTCAGGCTCTACTACAAAGCGACAGTCATCAAGACAGTATGGTACTGGCATAAAGATAGAAATATAGATAAATGGAACAAAATAGAAAGCCCAGAGATAAATCCACGCACCTATGGGTACCTTATCTTTGACAAAGGAGGCAAGAATATAAAATGGAGAAAAGACAGTCTCTTTAACAAGTGGTGCTGGGAAAACTGGTTAGCCGCTTGTAAAAGAATGAAACTAGAACACTTCCTCACACCATACACAAAAATAAACTCAAAATGGATTAAAGATCTAAATTTAAGACCAGAAACTTTAAAACTCCTAGAGGAGAACATAGGCAAAACACTCTCTGACATAAATCACAGCAGGATCCTCCATGACCCACCTCCCAGAATATTGGAATTAAAAGCAAAACTAAACAAATGGGACCTAATTAAAATTAAAAGCTTCTGCACAGCAAAGGAAACTATAAGCAAGGTGAAAAGACAGCCTTCAGAATGGGAGAAAATAATAGCAAATGAAACAACTGACAAAGAATCTCAAAAATATACAAGCAGCTCCTGCAGCTCAATTCCAGAAAAATAAACGACCTGATCAAAAAATGCACCAAAGAACTAAACAGATATTTCTCCAAAGAAGACATTACAGATGTCTAACAAACACATGAAAATATGCTCAATATCCCGCATAATCAGATCTTTATTTATTGTTTATAGGGTTGTTCAAGAGGTCTTTGCCTATTTTGTGTCCAAATCCTGTATCAGATATGAATTTTGCAAATATTTTTCTCCCAGTTTGTGGCTTGTATTTTGATTTTCTGAATGAGGTCTATCAGAATAGACATCTTTATTTCTATGAAGTCTACGATATTTTCCTTTTGTGGACTGACAGCATGTGTGTTAAAACTCAAAGCTCATGATATACAGGCGAAACCCAAGGTCATGTAGATTTTCTATGTTTATGTACACGTTTTTGATAGTTTCAAAATTTAAATGTCTGTTAATAAATTTGAGTGAATTTGGTGACTACATTTCATTCTCTACAATTTCAAGTTAATTATTCCTTAACTATTTTGGAGAAGTTTTGGATGTTGGCGATGTTTCAGTTTGAATTTCCATAGTTTAATGGACCTAGCAGAACTGTCCTGAGGGGCGGAGTCTCCGCTTGGCTGGCCTGCGCGAGCGAGGGAGGCTAGATCTGCAGTTCTCATTGGCTGGCAGGAGCACGGAGCCCGCCTCCCCGCCCCGCCCCCACCCCAGCCACGTGGGTCTGGATCCTGTACCCGGACGCCCTGTTTCTGCTCTTCACCTCAGTGTGTCTTGCCCCTCAGAGATTCCCAGCATCTGAGTTGAGGGCGTTGCCCTAATTAACCTGTGGTCCTTTTTCTTCTTTTCATCTTGGGACATTCACATGAGGTGAGGCACCTTTGAATGGGTTGCTGCTCTGTGTTCTGCTGAGTGAAAACCGTTGGTGGTGTCATATTAATGTCATAGCGTATCACATATCTAATCCATTGGGTTGCCACTGTCTGGGGTTCCCTAGATGGATTTCAGGTAATTTAATTTTTATTTTCTATTGGAGTCAAGTTGATTTCTATTGTTTTGTTAGTTTCAGCGGTATCAGAACTCAATTTGATTTTACATAGAAGCGTATCTATTCTTTCTCCATTTTTTTCCCTCATATAGATTATTACAGTCTGTTCAGTAGATTTCCCTGTTATATTCACTAGGTCCTATTTGATTATTAATTTGTTAAATATTAGTGTGTATAGTTAATCCTAAACTCTTTATTATCCCTTCTTTGCCTGTTACTTCAGGTGTTTCTTGACTTCCTACTTTTGCATTCCAGCCCCTATAATGAAAAGGACATCTTTTTGGGTGTGTTAGTTCTAGAATATCTTATAGGTCTTCATAGAATCTTTCAGCTTCTTCAGTATTATTGGTCGAGGCATAGACTTGGATCACTGTGATATTGAATGGCTCTCCTTGGTAATGAACAGAAATCATTCTGTCATTTTTGAGATTGCACCCAACCACTGCATTTTGGACTCTTATTGACTATGATGGTTACTCCATTTCTTCTAAGGGATTCTTGCCCACAGTAGTAGATATAATGGTCATCTGAGTTAAATTCACCCATTCCAGTCCATTTTAGTTCACTGATTGCTAAAATGTCAATGTTCACCCTTGCCATCCCCCGTTTGACCACTTCTAATTTACCTTGATTCATGGACCTAACATTCCAGGTTCCTATGCAATATTGCTCTTTACAGCATTGGACCTTGCTTCCATCACCAATCACATCCACAACTGGGCGTTGTTTTCACTTTGGCTCTGTCTCTTCATTCTTCCTGGAGTTATTTCTCCACTGATCTCCAGTAGCATATGGGGCACCTACCGACCTGGGGAGTTTATCTTTCAGTGTCATATATTTTTGCCTTTTCATATTGTTCATGGGATTATCAAGGCAAGAATACTAAAGTGGTTTGCCATTCCCTTCTCCAGTGGACCACGTTTTGTCAGAACTCTCCACCATGACCCGTCCGTCTTAGGTGGCCCTACACAGCATGGTTCAGTTTCATTGAGTTAGACAAGGCTGTGGTCCATGTGACCAGTTTGATTAGTTTTCTGTGTTTGTGGATTCTACCTGAACTACCTGTCTGGATTCTACCTGAACAAACACAAAAGGGCTTGAGTCTCACTACTATTTCCCCATAAAGCATCACACAAACACCCAATCCAGACTAATCTTTTCAGGGTCCACAGTACACTGCTGAGGGTGCTTATATGCCAGGAGGCAGCATTGACAGTAAGGAGGCTTGAACTGAGATCCCCAGGACCAGCAGAGGTGAAGACTGGCTTAATTTTGCCTTGAAATTCCCAGCGGCCTTGATCCCACAATGCAATCTTGTCCCAGCCCAACATAGCACACACTAAACCTTTAAAAATTGTTCAATGAAGGGCACCCTGCCAGACTGTTTCCACCTCACCCCAGTTCAACAGTGGGACTCAAGCCTGCTCGGCCTCCAGGGATGGAATAGCGTCCCATGCTAGGGAGGTCAGACATCATACAGTAGGCACTGCTTTCCTTCCCTTTTCTTTAACATCTTGCCAATACTACCCACAGCATAATCCAGTTGACCTGCTGCAATGATTGTCACTGTACTGATTCGATATGAAGTCATCTTGTCTTCCCTGGTGGCTCAGCTGGTAAAGAATCCGCCTGCAATGCGGGAGACCTGGGTTCGATCCCTGGGTTGGGAAGATACCCTGGAGAAGGGAAAGCCTGCCCACTCCAGTATTCTGGCCTGGAGAATTCCATGGACTATACAGTCCAAGGGGTCGCAAAGAGTCGGGCATGACTGAGCGACTTTCACTTCACTTCAGTTCATGGGTTTTCTCTATGGTGTTCAGGGGACTATTTGCCTTAGGAGTTCGAGCAGAGTGATGAGCATCAGGTCTCCATGCCTTTTCTACCTCAGATACCTTTTTTTTTTTTTTGCCAATGGAAAGCAGGAAGATAACAGATAACTGGTCTGGATCGTCTCTTAGAGCTACAGAGTTGTACGTCTGTGTGGGTGGAAGGGAGGAGGAAAGGGTACAGTCCACGTGGGTGATTCATTACAGGGATAGATCTGCTTTCATTTTGGGTACTTACCCGCTAATTTGTTCCAGGCCGTGCTCTTTCTTTCTTTCTGAAACCCTTTCTTTGACTTTGAACTCTCAGCATCTCTTTCTGGGATGTCAATTTATTGCCTTCTATGTCTGTCCTCACTTGGCCTAGACTAGACCTCATATACTCGGATCTTCCTCTGCCTGACTGACTACTCTTGGCCTCCTACCCTTCATGGGCCATCCATCCGTGTCTCCAAGGGTTAGAGTTACCTACTTTCTGTGTTACTTTTTCTGAGTGAGAAACCGTTTACTGAATCTATGTACAACATTTTGTTTAAGCTTCAGTCTCTCACTGGGGATTTTGCGGGGTGCACGTCTAGGCTCCTGAGGAAGAAGTGCTCGATGTTTGTTGGGGTGCATGTGCCTTTTGATCAATGGAGCTCTCAGGAAACAGGCCAAGGTGCGGGAATGACATAAGGCCTGACTTGAGAGTGTTTCTTTCAGGCATTCAGAGACTGTCCATCTCCATTCTAGTGGCTGCTGTCAATGGGTGTTCCCACCCACAGCCTAGGGCGATTCTTCTTCCTCCAGACTCTCTTCCACGTTGATTGCCTATAGCCTTGCCATGTTGACATTTGTGAGTTATCGCAATGTGACTTCCCATTGTCCTTTCAATTGGCATTCCTGCAATAATCAGGGATGCTGAGCGCCTTGTTGGTGGGGGAGGTTGGGTGCGTCTGTGCTTTTCTGGTTTTTTCTTTCTTTCTTCTCCTTTAAGGGTGGAGGACAATTTTCCTTAGGCAGTTGGCTTCCTGAACAGCCACTGCCATTCCCTGGGGGCAACTGGTTCAGAAGCCCAGGCCTTGAGGATTGAACTGAGGTGCCTGTGGTCATGTTGTAGTTACAGGAAATGTCCAAAAGGAGGCAGCACATTCCCATGCCCTCCTTTGGATCCTGGGGGCAAGCGGACCCTTAGGGCCAGCTGGCTTCCTGGGCTGTGCAATAAATGAGTGGGATGTGCCTGAGCAAAGAAGACAGGGCCTGAGTCTCACTCCTTTCCCCTACAGCATCTCACAAACAGCCCGTCCAGACGAGTCCCTTCAGGGCCCACAGTGCACTTCTGGGAGTTCTTAGGTGTCTGAAGGCTGCATTCTCAGGCAGGAGGCTGGAACTGGGATCCCCAGCACCAGGAGAGGGAGAGGCTGCCTGAATAACCTCAGATATGCAGATGACAGCACCCTTATAGCAGAAAGCGAAGAAGAATTAAATAGTGTCTTGATGAGAGTGAAAGAGGAACATGAAAAAGCTAGCTTAAAACTCAACATTCAAAAAACGAAGATCACGGCATCAGGTCTTATCACTTCATGGCAAATAGGTGAGGTGTCAATGGAAGCAGCGAGTGATTTTTTTTTTTTTTCCAAAATCACTGCAGTTGGCGACGCAGCCGTGAAATTAAAAGACGCTTCCTCCTCGGAAGAGAAGCTGTGACCAATCCAGACAGCACATTAAAAAGAAGAGACATACTTCGCTGACAAAGGTCCGTCTAGTTGTAGAGCTCGGTGGAGATGCCTCTGAAAAAGGGACATGGACAGCCTTCTCGGAGACTGACAATTTGCTTTATTTTACAGTTCAGTTCAGTTCAGTCGCTCAGTCGTGTCCGACTCTCCGCGACCCCATGAATCACAGCACGCCAGGCCTCCCTGTCCATCACCAACTCCCGGAGTTCACTCAAACTCATGTCCACAGAATCGGTGATGCCATCCAGCCATCTCATTCTCCATCGTCCCCTTCTCCTCCCGCCCCCAACCTTTCCCAGCATCAGAGTCTTTTCCAGTGAGTCAACTCGTCTCATGAGGTGGCCAAAGTATTGGAGTTTCAGCTTTAGCATCAGTCCCTCCAATGAACATCCAGGATTGATCTCCTTTAGAATGGACTGGTTGGATCTCCTTGCAGTATAAGGGACTCTCAAGAGTCTTCTCCAACACCACAGTTCAAAAGCATCGATTCTTCGGCGATCAGCTTTCTTCACAGTCCAACTCTCACATCCATACATGACCACGGGAAAAACCATTGCCTTGACTAGACTGACCTTGGTCGGCAAAGTAATGTCTCTGCTTTTTAATATACTATCAAGGTTGGTCATAACTTTCCTTCCAAGGAGCAAGCGTCTTTTAATTTCATGGCTGCAATCAGCATCTGCAGTGATTTTGGAGCCCAAAAAAACAAAGTCTGACACTGTTTCCACTGTTTTCCCATCTATTTCCCATGAAGTGATGGGACCAGATGCCATGATCTTTGTTTTCTGAATGTTGAGCTTCAAGCCAACCTTTTCACTCTCCTCTTTCACTTTCATCAAGAGGCTTTTGAGTTCCTCTTCACTTTCTGCCATAAGGGTAGTGTCATCTGCATATCTGAGGTTATTGATATTTCTCCCAGCAATCTTGATTCCAGCTTGTGCTTCTTCCAGCCCAGCGTTCCTCATGATGTACTCTGCATATAAGTTAAACAAGCAAGGTGACAATATACAACCTTGACGTACACCTTTTCCTATTTGGAACCAGTCTGTTGTTCCATGACTGGTTCTAACTGTTGCTTCCTGACCTGCATACAGGTTTCTCAAGAGGCAGGTCAGGTGGTCTGGGATTCCCATCTCTTTCAGAATGTTCCACAGTTTATTGTGATCCACACAGTCAAAGGCTTTGGCATAGTCAATGAAGCAGAAATAGATGTTTTTCTGAGGCTCTCTTGCTTTCTCCATGATCCAGCGGATGTTGGCAATTTGATCTCTGGTGCCTCTGCCTTTTCTAAAACCTGCTTGAACATCTGGGAGTTCACGGTTTACATACTGCTGAAGCCTGGCTTGGAGAATTTTGAGCATGACTTTACTAGCGTGTGAGATGAGTGCAATTGTGCGGTAGTTTGAGCATTCTTTGGCATTGCCTTTCTTTGGGATTGGAATGAAGACTGACCTCTTCCAGTCCTGTGGCCACTGCTGAGTTTTCCAAATCTGCTGGCATATTGAGTGCAGCACTTTCACAGCATCATCTTTCAAGACTTGAAATAGCTCAACTGGAATTCCATCACCTCCACTAGCTTTGTTCCTAGTGATGCTTTCTAAGGCCCACTTGACTTCACATTCCAAGATGTCTGGCTCTAGGTCAGTGATCACATTATCGTGACTATCTTGGTCGTGAAGATCTTTTTTGTACAGTTCTTCTGTGTATTCCTGCCACCTCTTCTTAATATCTTCTGCTTCTGTTAGGTCCATACCATTTCTGTCCTTTATCGAGCCCATCTTTGCATGAAAAGTTCCCTTGGAATCTCTAATTTTCTTGAAGAGGTCTCTTGTTTTTCCTATTCTGTTGTTTTCCTCTATTTCTTTGCATTGATCACTGAGGAAGGCTTTCTTATCTCTCCTTGCTATTCTTTGGAACTCTGCATTCAGATGCTTATATCTTTCCTTTTCTCCTTTGCTTTTCGCCTCTCTTCTTTTTACAGGAGATGGCAAGAGTGAACGTCGACATTCTAGGAATCAGTGAATTAAAATGGACTGGAATGGGTGAATTTAACTCGGATGACCATTATATCTACTACTGTGGGCAGGAATCCCTTAGAAGAAATGGAGTAGCCATCATGGTCAACAAAAGAGTCCGAAATGCAGTACTTGGATGCAATCTTAAAAATGACAGGATGATTTCTGTTCGTTTCCAAGGCAAACCATTCAATATTACAGTAATCCAGGCCTATGCCCCAACCAGTAATGCTGAAGAAGCCGAAGTTAATCGGTTCTATGAAGACCTACAAGACCTTTTAGAACTAACACCCAAAAAAGATGTCCTTTTCATTCTAGGGGACTGGAATGCAAAAGTAGGAAGTCAAGAAACACCTGGAGTAACTGGCAAATTTGGCCTTGGAAAACGGAATGAAGCAGGGCAAAGGCTAATAGAGTTTTGTCAAGAGAATGCACTGGTCATAGCAAACACCCTCTTCCAACAACACAAGAGAAGACTCTACACATGGACATCACCAGATGGTCAACACCGAAATCAGATTGATTATATTCTTTGCAACCAAAGATGGAGAAGCTGTATACAGTTAGCGAAAACAAGACCAGGAGCTGACTGTGGCTCAAATCATGAACTCCTTATTGCGAAGTTCAGACTTAAATTGAAGAAAGTAGGGAAAACCACTAGACCATTCAGATATGACCTCAATCAAATCCCTTATGATTATGCAGTGGAAGTGAGAAATAGATTTAAGGGACTAGATCTGGTTGATAGAGTGCCTGATGAACTCTGGACGGAGGTTCGTGACATTGTACAGGAGACAGGGACCAAGACCATCCCCATGGAAAAGAAATGCAAAAGAGCGAAATGGCTGTCTGAGGAGGCCTTACAAATTATTTTACAAGCGCTCTTATATAGTTTAACAAGGAAGTAAGACTTTAACAGCTATATCAGCATGACAAAAACCAGGACACCTGTGGAGTGTTGATAAACTTAGATTTACATAGCTTTACCAGATATGCTGGCTCCATTTCTAAGCGTAATCAGTTTCCTAAGCTTCAGGCCAACTATCAATCAGGGTTACCGGCTTGGCTTTCAATTAACTCAAGGACTACATGCGTAGGGAGTATTCCTAAAGCTAAATAAAGAAGAACAAAGGAAGTGTTTCTTAGGCTAGGGAGTGTTTCTTGCGCTGCATGCCAAAGGTTGTTAAGGGCCAAATGAAACAGCTTCAAAGGGCAAGATGTTTGTGAGAACGTTGGAGACAGTGCCGAGCGAGGCCAGCCCTCCGCCAAGGTCTCTGGTGAGGACCTTCTCCTCAGGCACCTCTTCCTCAGTTTCTCAACATCTCCTCCCTTTCTTTTTTAATGCCAAGATGGCTGCGATTGTTTTTACTCCTGTGGTGTAGGCGTAGGAGGGCCTGGTCCAAAGGCATCAGAATCCTAGAAGCCCAAAATAATAACAACAGCAATCAATACATAGGGCGGCCAATGCAGCGAAGTAAACCACTTATGAGGATCAAAAGAAGAGAAGGCGTTAGACAAAGCGTCATAGAAAGCCGAACTATACATCTCGGGGGGCAATTGAGCATAATAACGGCTATTTGTTCCTTAAGCCTGTCTATGTCTAAAGCTATGTTAGAGCTATTATGAATCATTTATAAATGGGCCTTAATAACTTCCCAAGGATATTTAGTGTGATTATAAGGTAAATTAGTAACACAAAAGTTAGTAAAGTTCCAATAACATTTTAACTTCAACTGTGATTGTATTCTCGTTATTTGATCCCCTACATACAATAATGCGTCCTGGAACTCATCTAGGCATGCCTGAATCTGTTGATCTATTTTAGCCTGTTGGGACCATAGCTCCTGAGAATCTTTGTGCCAGGGAGTAATGAATTCATGATTTTGTATGGAGTTATACAAAGCCATGCTGGAGATAGTCCCTAGGAGATTACACCAATTAGACTAATAATTCCTGCTATAATCCACCCTACAAATCTTTTGTAATGCTTAGACAATCGTTTTACCAAAAAGGACAGAAACATGGAATCAGTCCTGGGCTCATCCAGAGAAACAGGTATCCATAAATCCTGTCGCTGTTTCATGAGGAAAAGCCCATCAGTACTCTGGTTGAAAACAATAGTATGATTCAAACAAGTATAAAGCTGACAATTAGTACAATTGATTAGTTTTCCATCATGAATAAATTTTCCTACAGCAAACAAAAAGGGAGAGTGCACACAAGCTTGTACACAGCCTGTAGAATTATATTCTATAGTATAATTTTGTTCCCCCAAAACGCGAGCATGGCCTATGGAGGTGGCAAAGGGATGTAGAGAAGCAGGTATTTTCCAGATGTGCCAATGTTCTGGTCCTAAATGAGGGGTTACTACATGAGGCCGAGGGGGAGAGAGGCCACCATTATACCAGATTAAAACATCGTCTCATTGATGCCAGAAACCCGTTACAGAACATTTGAATTGAACCTCTCAGTAAGATCACATTCCGTATTTTCCCAGTCTGGACAATTAACAAACATACCATGAGGCCCCCAGTCAACAAAGGTAATGTTCGAATGAACTGATATTTTCCCAAAAATTCTCCTGCAGTCTGTCCATAGCAACGGTGGTCCTTGATGCTTCTTTCTCCAGGATACCACTTCACATGGTGGCTCATCAGGAAGAAATAAGGAGCTGGCTTTGTTGCCAATTTGTCCATGATGGTATTTCTCGGTGTCGTTTAGCAGAAAATATGCAGTGGCAAAAAATCCCAAACGAAAACCAGTTCCATTGGAGTAAGAATACCCCTGCCACTGAGGGTATATAGTCATGCACAGTGACCCCTTCCCAAAGCACGTAGGCAGAAGTTGATACCCCAAGGATATATTTATCCTCTTTGTCTCTTCTCGTGGGTGGCTTGGCCCGCGCTTAGACCAAGGCAGGGGGAAGTGTTCACTGTCGTCGGTAAAGACAAGGAGACTTGCTTCATCCCATTCAGCGAATTGCAGCAGTGGAGGGGTCGGGACGTGTGCCCAGTGTGTGTAATTGGCACTTACCATGGAGGCACAGGACAACACGGCCAACATACTCAGGAGGAGCTTATCTGGTGTCTTGGGGGTTCCCGTTTCTTTGAGGACATTCTTGGCTTTCCGCATCAGATTCTTTATCTGAGCCCAGGTCGGGTAACTGGGCTTCCCCGGTGTCGTTTGGCCCCCTGCTGGCGATTTTCCTCCAGCGAGACCGTAGCCATCCGCTTGGTGATGCTTGTCACCCACTTTGGCGTTCCCGAGGGATCGGTAGGATCGGGGCAGTATATTCCGCTGTGGAACCCAAGTTTCTTCTCCTCCATCTGTAATGACAAGACCATATGCTTTGCCTAGGAGTTTTAATACCCCTGGCTGCCAGTTATCTAAACGCTTCACCCATACAGTAATATTCAGTGAGGATGAAGGGAGAGTTTTAGATTGTTCAAAATGACTTTGTCCTCTCGTTACGTGATCGTCATTTTTATTTAAAAAATTAATAGTAAATAAGATCAAAGGTAAATAATTCTTAATACCGTACTTCATGCCTAATGTCCCCCCTTTTAATTTTGTTGTTGTGAGCTTGAGAGTGCGATGCGCTCGTTTTATGATAGCTTGTCTCTGTGGATTGTAAGGGATGCCATGGATATAGCAAATGTCCCAGTCATTTAAGAATGAGGAGAATGTGGCCGAAGTAAAAGCCGGGCCATTGTCTGTTTTGAGTGCAAGAGGGAGTCCCATTACCGACAATGCAGCAAGGAGGCCATGAATGGCTGCTTTGGCAGATTTTGAAGTGGCAGTAGTTGCCCATATGAATCCAGAATAAGTATCTACAACCACAAAAAGAAGAGTAGTGTGAGGGAGAGAGAAATGTGTGAAGTCAGCTTATCAGAGTTTATTTGGGATTAGTCTTCTAGGATTAGATCTAGAAGGAACTGAACGTTGATGTAAAGGGGCCACATATTGAACACGTACGGACAAGCTGTCTTGTTTTCTTTAAAGGAATGTGATAATGAGCATGTAACCTATTTGTGTTTGTATGAAAAAGGTCATGCTCTTTTTGTGCTGAGGAGAAAGTCATTTTTAGTAATTTATCAACTTTAGCATTCCCTTCGGTTAGTGGGTCAGGGAGGCCCGTGTGTGCCCGTATATGAGCATTGAAAAAAGGTTTAGTTTGGGCTTGAATAAGGGTTTGTGTAGAAGAGAATAACTGTAATAATTTATCATTAGAAGAGGAGAATCCAGCAGTAACAAATTGTGGAAACATATTAGCAATGTATAAAGAGTCGGTGAGCACATTAAAGGCATTTGGTTCCATTTGCAAGAGAAGAAAAAGAACATGTAATTTAGCACGTTGCACTGAGGAGAAAGGACTTTTGAGTCGTTTTATGCATTTTGGGCCTATTACCCCAGAATAGCCTGCTTTATTGCCATTAATGAAATAAGTAGGCACTGCAGAAAGTGGTTGGGAAGATACTATGTTGTTAATAATGAACGGGGTGGTTTGTAAAAAATCCCACAGTTTGTCTTTTGGGAGGTTAGGAATAAGTTGTCCCTGGTAATCAGAAAAAGCTATTTGGAACATGAGATTCACTTGTAAAGCAGCAGTAAATTTTTTTTTGGAAATTGGGAGATAAATTTTCGCAGGGTCATAACCCGTAAGGGCTTGAATATGTTGCCTTTTCGAATGAACAAGTTTGCCAATTAATTTAATATAAGCAACAATCTTTTTTGTCTGCTTGGTATGCAAATAAACCCATTCTAAAGGCTTTTTTTCCTGTGCTATTATGGCGGTAGGAGAATCTATTGTAGCAAAAACGTAAAGAGAAATCAGAACACCGAATTGGAGCTGCGAGGCAAAGGCTTTAGAAATTTTTTCTTCTATTAGTTTTAGTTCTTATTTGGCTGAGGGGGTTAAAGTTCGGGAACTATTTAGATCAGAGGGTCCCTCTAACGTTTTGAAAGGTTTTATTATGCATAATTGGGTATACCTAGAGAAGGCCGGAGCCAATTAATATTGCCAAGAAGTTTTTGAAAATCATTTAAGGTTTGAGTTTTGTCCAATCTCACAGACATTTTTTGAGGTTTTACAGTCTGTTTAGTCATTACATATCCCAAATAATTAAAAGATTCCTAGAATTGTATTTTTTTTTTCAGATACTATTAGATTTCTCATTTGCAATTGTTGTGTGGTAGCCACTAACAAGGCTTCCACAGTTGCTGTTGTTGACGCAGCAAGTAAGATATCATCCATGTAATGAATTATATATGCGTCTGGGAATCTCTCCCTTATGGGTAGTAGGATCTATCTCACTAAAAATTGGCAAATAGTGGGGGAATTTTTCATTCCCTGAGGAAGCACTTTTTAATGATACCTTTGAACGGGTTGCTTGTTATTTGTTGTGGGAATAGAAAAAGCAAACCGTTGTCTGTCATCTGGATGAAGACGAAGGGTAAAAAAGCAATCTTGAAGGTCTATAATAATTACTGGCCATCTTTTGGGTATTATATTCGGATTTGGAAGTCCTGGCTGTAAGGCTCCCATGGTGACCATAGTCTCATTAACATTTTTAAAATCTATTAACATTTGCCATTTTCTTGATTTTTTTTAAAATTGCAAACACAGGAGAATTCTGTGGCGAGAAGAAGGGCTCGATTCACCCTTGATCAAGTTGCTGTTTTGTCAGTTTTGTTAAGGCCACTAATTTTTTAAAAGGCAGGGGCCACTGAGCCATCTATACTGGATCATTAGACTTCCATTGTAATTTTAGCGGCTGTATCTCAATGGCCCCTAACAAAAAGGTTTATTTGATACCAAACGGGCTTGAGTCTGTTGCAAAAAATCTTGGCCCCACAGACTTATAGAGACCTCTGTAATATAAGGTTTAATGTAGGCTACAATCTGCTCGGGCCCTCGAGCCTGCAGGTAAGAGACACTTTCAAAAGTCTCATTAAGGCTGGCCTCTCTCAAGCCGATAATACGGTTTGCGGGTGTTTGGAGAGGCCACTTAGGGGACCACTCTGACAAGCGGATAATGGAAATATCGGTCCCAGTATCTAACATTAAAAAAAATTTTTTTCCCCTAATGTTCAAAGTCAAAATGGGCTTTTCTAACTCATGTAAGAGAGCAGTTAATCCTGCAGATAAGTTAGTGTTGCCAAAGCCCCCAGCACGAACAGCTTGGGACGATTTTTGTGGTTTCTCATAGGGTAACAGGAGCATCTGGGCAAAGCGATCCCCTTTTTGCAGATATATATTTTGAGTGACTTGTTCCATTATTGAAATCTCTCTGTCATAATCTTTATCAATAACCCCAGTCATAACATGCAACCCTTTTATAGTACAACTACTTTTGCCCAATGTAAGTCCCACAGTGTTAGCAGGAATAGGCCCATAATAAATGAGATGGTTGGATGGCATCACTGACTCTGTGGACATGAGTTTGAGTGAACTCTGGGAGTTGGTGATGGACAGGGAGGCCTGGCGTGCTGTGATTCATGGGGTCGCGGAGAGTTGGACACGACTGAGCGACTGAACTGAACTGAACTGAACTGAACCAGTATCTATTTTATATGGTCTATTTTATATGGGGGCTTCCGTGGTGGCTCAGAGGTTAAAGCGTCTGCCTCCAATGCAGGAGACCTGGGTTCAATCCCTGGGTCGGGAAGATCCCCTGGAGAAGGAAATGGTAACCCACTCCAGTTTTCTTGCCTGGAGAATCCCATGGACGGAGAAGCCTGGTAGGCTACAGTCCACGGGGTCACAAAGAGTCGGACACGACTGAGCGACTGAACAGAACGGCACAAAGAGTCGGACACGACTGAGCGACTGAACGGAACGGAACGGATTTTATATGGAGAATTAATTACTAACAGTTTTATGTCCCTTGGGCTAGGAATATCTACACAGGAACTGCGCTGCATAGCTGAGGAAAGAGTCATAATACTAGGTTTTGTATTATCCCCTTCTTTTGGTGCGGGGCTGAAGGGAAGCCCCATTTTTAGTTTCTCGAACCTCCCTGATTGTGTTTTAGCTTTAAGGGCAATGGATTGTCATCTTTGTCAAATTTAGATTTGTATTCATTTAACCTTGAGTGAACTCCAGGAGTTGGTGATGGACAGGGAGGCCTGGCGTGCTGTGATTCATGGGGTCGCGGAGAGTCGGACACGACTGAGCTACTGAACTGAACTGAACCAATGACTGTCCTTTTTGCATCGTGGTCAAGGCCCGGGAGGTTTCCCTTTTTTATTTGTAGGAGCAGTCAAAGATGGATTTGCAAGCAGACAGCATTGTTTTTTTATGTGACCTGGCTTGAAACAGTTAAAACATTTTACATTCATACTTTTTTGTATGGCATATGTTTTCATAGCGGCGACCTTCGCCCTATGACGTGTGGAGCCACTGTTTCTGCATACTTTTATGTAATCCATAATAGAGACTCTTTCTCTGATGGGTCTGATAACATTTTGACAGTCCTCGTTTGCATTTTCAAATGCTAATTGCTTCAAAATCATTTGTTGCACATTTGCATCCCTAATAGATTTTTTCATTGCATCTTTTAACTTTCTGAGGAATTGAGCGTATTTCTCATTTGGTCCTTGAAATATTTTTACAAAGGACCCATCAGACAGAGAGCTATCCACTTTAGACCATGCATTTAGGGCTACTTGTTTAATTCCATGCATCATGGGTGGAGTCACGCCCTGTATTTGAGCGGCCATCTCTGCCATTGTCCCTGTGTCTGTTAAAATATCAAAAGTAAGCTGTGCGGGGTTTCCCCGACTTTGCTGTTCTTGAAGCATCCCTTTCGCTTCATCATTCACCCACATCTGCCACTGGGGGGTGTTCATTGGAAGGACTGATGCTAAAGCTGAAACTGCAATACTTTGGCCACCTCATGTGACGAGTTGATTCACTGGAAAAGAGTCTGATGTTGGGAGGGATTGGGGGTGGGAGGAGACGGGGACGACAGAGAATGAGATGGCTGGATGGCATCACCGACTTGATGGACATGAGTTTGAGTGAACTCTGGGAGTTGGTGATGAACAGCGAGGCCTGCCGTGCTGTGATTCATGGGGTCGCAAAGAGTCGGACCCGACTGAGCGACTGAACTGAACTGAAGGACCATTTTCACAATGGCAGTAAAATCCGTTGGTATCCAGTTTTTTGCCCAGTTCCAAAGGAATTCAAGACAGTAAGGAGCAGTGGGCCCGTAGAATGTACATGCTTTTTTAAAGGTCGAAATGATGTTGAAATCAGGAGTGTTCCAGGTCACTTGCCCCTTTTGGGGATGGTCAAAGAATATAGGAAAAGCCTGCTTGACCAAGTCCCGAGGAGTCAAGGAGCTGGTAGCGGGGGTCAGAAAAGGAGCAGGGGGAACGTTAGTTGTCAGTGATGGAAGAGTTAAAGTTGGAGCAGTAGGGAAAGATAGGAATTCTTTCGGAGGAGGGGGAAACTGGCTCTCCAACGGCTCAGCCGTTTTTGCGTCCGTTTTTGCGTCCGTTTTTGCTGGCTGAGGCGGCGGCAGCAAATGAGATACATCCCTCTGTCCAAAAAGGACATTTCTGTGATGAAGAGCCCCCTGCATATCTTTTTCTTCCAATTCATATTCATGGAGTGATTGCACTGTTTCTACCTCAACATCCACCTCTTTCCCATATAATTGTTCAATGACGGCAGAATCAGAGCCCAGGTTACCCACCAACGGGGAGGAATCTGGGTTCCTCGTCTGTATGCCATCAAGACATTAGTTCGCACTCTGTGCCAAACCTGCTCACCCAAAGTCCCTTCCTCGGGAAACCATGGGTTGGAATCAACAACAAGTTTATAACATTCCATTAGCCGTTCTGTAGAAACATTCGCTCCAAACTGTTTTAAAAAATGATGCACTAGAGAAACGAAAGGAATCTTACTCGCTTGGTGTCCCATGTTCTGCTTACCTCTTTCTGCAGGAAGCACGTCTCCGTTTTCAAAATGCGTGTTCTTCGAGCCCCACGTTGGGCCCCATTTGTAGAGCTCGGCGGAGATGCCTCTGAAAAAGGGACATGGAGAGCCTTCTCAGAGACTGACAATTTGCTTTATTTTACAAGCGCTATTATATAGTTTAACAAGGAAGTAAGGCTTTAACAGCTATATCAGCATGACAAAAACCATGACACCTGTGGAGTGTTGGTAAACTTAGATTTACATAGCTTTACCAGACATGCTGGCTCCACTTCAAAGCGTAATCAGTTTCCTAAGCTTCAAGATTTTAATTTCATGGCTGCAATCAACATCCGCAGTGATTTTGGCGCCCCCCAAAATAAATCTGACACTGTTTCCACTGTTTTCCCATCTATTTCACATGATGGGACCATATGCCATGATCTTTGTTTTCTGAATGTTGAGCTTCAAGCCAACCTTTTCACTCTCCTCTTTCACTTTCATCAAGAGGCTTTTGAGTTCCTTTTCACTTTCTGCCATAAGGGTGGTGTTATCTGCATATCTGAGGTTATTGATATTTCTCCCAGCAATCTTGATTCCAGCTTGTGCTTCTTCCAGCCCAGCGTTCCTCATGACGTACTCTGCATATAAGTTAAATAAGCCAGGTGACAATATACAACCTTGACGTACTCCTTTTCCTATTTGGAACCAGTCTGTTGTTCCATGTACAGTTCTGACTGTTGCTTCCTGACCTGCATACAGGTTTCGCAAGAGGCAGGTCAGGTGGTCTGGTATTCCCATCTCTTTCAGAATGTTCCACAGTTTATTGTAATCCACAGAGTCAAAGGCTTTGGCATAGTCAATGAAGCAGAAATAGATGTTTTCCTGGAACTCTCTTGCTTTCTCCATGATGCAGCGGATGTTGGCAATTTGATTTCTGGTTCCTCTGCCTTTTCTAAAACCAGCTTGAACATCTGGGAGTTCACGGTTCACATATTGCTGAAGCCTGGCTTAGAGAATTTTAAGCATGACTTTACTAGCGTGTGAGATGAGTGCAACTGTGCGATAGTTTGAGCATTCTTTGGCATTGCCTTTCTTTGGGATTGGAAGGAAAGTTATGACCAACCTAGATAGTATATTAAAAAGCAGAGACATTACTTTGCCAACAAAGGTCCGTCTAGTCAAGGCTATGGTTTTTCCAGTGGTCATGTATGGATGTGAGAGTTGGACTGTGGAGAAAGCTGAGCGCTGAAGAATTGATGCTTTTGAACTGTGGTGCTGGAGAAGACTCTTGAGAGTCCCTTGGACTGCAAGGAGATCCAACCAGTCCATTCTAAAGGAGATCAGTCCTGGGTGTTCATTGGAAGGACTGATGCTAAAGCTGAAACTCCAATACTTTGGCCACCTCATGCGATGAATTGACTCACTGAAAAAGACTCTGATGCTGGGAAGGATTGGGGGCAGAAGGATAAGGGGAAGACAGAGAATGAGATGACTGGATGGCATCACCGACTCGATGGACATGAGTTTGAGTGAACTCCAGGAGTTGGGAGGGAGGCCTGGCATGCTGTGATTCGTGGGGTCGCAAAGAGTCGGACACAACTGAGCGACTGAACTGAACTGAACTGAAGCTTCAAGTCAGCTATCAATCAAGGTTACTGGCATGGCTTTCAATTAGCTCAAGGACTACGTGCATAGGGAGTATTCCTAAAGCTAAATAAAGAAGAACAAAGGAAGTGTTTCTTAGGCTAGGGAGTGTTTCTTGCGCTGCATGCCAAGGGTTGTTAAGGGCCGAATGAAACAGCTTCAAAGGGCAAGATGTTTGTGAAAACGTTGGAGACGTGCTAAGCGAGGCCGGCCCTCCGCCAAGGCCTCTGGTGAGGACCTTATCCTCAGGCACCTCTTCCTCAGTTTCTCAACACTAGTCAAAGCTATGGTTTTTCCAGTAATCATATATGGATGTGAGAGTTGGACCATAAAAATCTGAGCGCCGTGGAATTGATGCTTTTGAACTGTGGTGTTGGAGAAGACTCTTGAGAGTCCCTTGGGCTGCAAGGAGATCCAACCAGTCCATCCTAAAGGAAATCAGTCCTGAATATTCATTGGAAGGACTGATGCTGAAGTTGAAGCTCCGATACTTTGGCCATCTGATGCAAATACTGACTCACTGGAAAAGACCCTGATGCTGGGAAAGATTGAAGGAAGGAGAAGGGGATGACAGTGGATGAGATGGTTGGACGGCATCACTGACTCAATGGACATGAGTTTGAATAAACTCCGGGAGTTGGTGATGGACAGGGAGGCCTGGTGTGCTGCAGTCCATGGGGTCGCAAAGAGTCGGACACGACTGAGTGACTGGACTGAACTGAACTGAGCCAAAAAGGGCCTGACTTCCTCAGCTCTACCCGACTCTGGTGATCCCAGAACCTCTTACTTAAAAATAGGAATTTTGCTTTGGCTCGATTTATGCATTGAAAAAGGTCTGTGCTGAATGCCTTATACAAACTTTGAAGGCATAATAATTTAACTCTGAAGTTACAGAATAGAACTTCCTAAAAGAAATTTCCAGCCAGTGGAGAGGGGAACCCAATAGGGTGATGCCTTGGGAACTGTGCCCTCTCCCATGAGGAGTCCAGGGGCTTATATAAGACGAAGGCTTGTAGTCAGGACTTAGTGATGAGGAACAGAGGTGTTAGGGTCTTGTCAAAAACAGTCCTAGGCTGGTGTCTGTAGCTCAGTATTGAGTCTAGCAGTTCAGTGACTCTGTGGCCTTTCTGATATGTAACTCCAAGGGGAAGGGAGTGTTGTAAGGGTAATCAAAGGATAATATGTGTAAAGGAGAAAAGGAAAGATATAAGCATCTAAATGCAGAGTTCCAAAGAATAGCAGGGTGACAATATACAACCTTGGCATACTCCTTTTCCTATTTGGAACCAGTCTGTTGTTCCATGTCCAGTTCTGTTACTTCCTGACCTGCATTCAGGTTTCTCAAGAGGCAGGTCAGGTGGTCTGGGATTCCCATCTCTTTCAGAATTTCCCACAGTTTATTGTGATCCACATAGTCAAAGGCTTTGGCATAGCCGATGAAGCAGAAATAGATGTTTTTCTGGAACTCTCTTGCTTTCTCCATGATCCAGCAGATGTTGGCAATTTGAACTCTGGTTCCTCTGACTTTTCTAAAACCAACTTGAACATCTGGAAGTTCACAGTTCACGTATTGCTGAAGCCTGGCTTGGAGAATTTTGAGCATGACTTTACTAGCATGTGAGATTAGTGCAATTGTGTGGTCGTTTGAGCATTCTTTAGCATTGCCTTTCTTTGGGATTGGAATGAAGACTGACCTTTTCCAGTCCTGTGGCCACTGCTGAGTTCTCCAAATTTGCTGGCATATTGAATGCAGCACTTTCACAGCATCATCTTTCAGGATTTGAAATAGCTCAACTGGAATTCCATCACCTCCACTAGCTTTGGTCATAAGATGCTCTCTAAGGCCCACTTGACTTTACATTCCAAGATGTCTGGCTCCAGGTGAGTGATCACACCATCGTGGTTATCTGGGTCATGAAGATCTTTTTTGTATAGTTCTTCTGTGTATTCTTGCCACCTCTTCTTAACATCTTCTGGTTCTGTTAGGTCCATACCATTTCTGTCCTTTATCGAGTCCATATCTCTAATTTTCTTGAAGAGATCTCTTGTTTTTCCTATTCTGTTGTTTTCCTCTATTTCTTTGCATTGATCGCTGAGGAAGGCTTTCTTATCTCTCCTTGCTATTCTTTGGAACTCTACATTCAGATGCTTATATCTTTCCTTTTCTCCTTTGCTTTTCACTTCTCTTCTTTTCAGAGCTATTTGTAAGGCTTCCTCAGATACCGGTTTGCTTTTTTGCATTTCTTTTCCATGGGGATGGTCTTGGTCCCTGTCTCCTGTACAATGTCATGAACCTCCGTCCATAGTTCATCAGGCACTCTATCTATCAGATCTAGTGCCTTAAATCTATTTCTTACTTCCACTGTAGAATCATAAGGGATTTGATTTAGGTCATATCTGAATGGTCTAGTGGCAGAGTACATCATGAGGAACACTGGGCTGGAAGAAACACAAGCTGGAATCAAGATTGCCGGGAGAAATATAATAACCTCAGGTATGCAGATGACACCACCCTCTTGGCAGAAAGTGAAGAGGAACTCAAAAACCTCTTGATGAAAGTGAAAGAGGAGAGTGAAAAGGTTGGCTTGAAGCTCAACATTCAGAAAACAAAGATCATGGCATCTGGTCCCATCACTTCATGGGAAATAGATGGGGAAACAGTGTCAGACTTTATTTTTTTGGGCTCCAAAATCACTGCAGATGCTGATTGCAGCCATGAAATTAAAAGACGCTTACTCCCTAGGTCGGGAAGATCCCCTGGAGAAGGAAACGGTAACCCACTCCAGTATTCTTGCCTGGAGAATCCCATGGACGGAGAAGCCTGGTAGGCTACAGTCCACGGGGTCCCAAAAAGTCGGATATGACTGAGTGACGGAACGGAACTCCTTGGAAGGAAAGTTATGACCAACCTAGATAGCATATTAAAAAGCAGAGACATTACATTGGCAACAAAGGTCCGTCTTGTCAAAGCTATGGTTTTTCTAGTGGTCACGTATGGATGTGAGAGTTGGACTGTGAAGAAAGCTGATCGCCGAAGAATTGATGCTTTTGAACTGTGGTGTTGGAGAAGACTCTTGGGAGTCCCTTGGACTGCAAGGAGATTCAACCAGTCCATTCTAGAGGAGATCAGTCCTGGGTGTTCATTGGAAGGACTGATGCTGAAGCTGAAACTCCAATACTTTGGCCACCTCATGCGACGAGTTGACTCACTGGAAAAGAGTCTGATGCTGGGAGGGATTGGGGGCAGGAGGAGACGGGGACGACAGAGAATGAGATGGCTGGATGGCATCACCGACTCTATGGACGTGAGTTTGAGTGAACTCCGGGAGTTGGTGATGGACAGGGAGGCCTGGCGTGGTGTGATTCATGGGGTCGCAAAGAGTCGGACACGACTGAGCGACTGAACTGAACTGAACTGAAAGAATAGCAAGGAGAGATAAGAAAGCCTTCCTCAGCGATCAATGCAAAGAAATAGAGGAAAACAACAGAATAGGAAATACAAGAGATCTCTTCAAGATAATTAGAGATACCAAGGGAATATTTCATGCAAAGATGGTCTTGATAAAGGACAGAAATGGTGTGGACCCAACAGAAGCAGAAGATATTAAGAGGTGGCAAGATATTAAGGACTGCCCTGAGGGGCGGAGTCTCCGCTTGGCTGCGCCTGCGCAAGTGAGGGAGGCTAGATCTGCAGTTCTCATTGGCTGGCAGGAGCGCGGAGCCCGCCTCCCCGCCCCGCCCCCACCCCAAGCGGAGTTCCGGCTCTGACCGAGCGCCTGGCTGCGTGTGACTGCTGATTGGAGTCTGGTCTCCTCAGCACCCATTGGGGCTTCAGCTTCGGGACATTGTGGGGTTCAGTTCAGGCTGAAGGGAGTCTGGCCACTGAGGACCCACTGGGGCTTCGGCTTTGGGACATTGTGGTGTTCAGTTCAAGCTGACGGGAGTCTGGTCTCCTCAGAACCCACTGGGGTTTCAGCTTTGATACATTTAGGGTTCAATCCAGGGTGATGGGAGTCTGGTCCCTCCGGACCCATTATGGCTTTGGCTTGGGATATTGTGGGGTTAGTTCAGGCTGATGGGAGTCTGGTCTCTTCAGGACCCACTGGGATTTCAGCTTTTGGACATCGTGGGGTTCAGTTCAGGGAGACGGGAGTCTGGCCACTGAGGACCCACTGGGGCTTCAGCTTTGGGATGTTGTGGGGTTCAGCTTAAGCTGATGGGAGTCTGGTCTTCTCGGGACCCACTGGGTTTTCAGCTTTGATACATTTTGGGGTTCAATCCAGGGTGATGGGTGTCTGGCCCCTCAGGACCCATTAGGGCTTTGGCTTTGGGACATTGTGGGGTTCAGTTCAGGTTGACAGCCTGGTTTCCTCAGGACCTGCTGGGGCTTCATCTTTGGTACTTGTGGGGTTCAGTCGAGTTTAACAGGAGTCTGGTTTCCTCAGGTCCTGCAGGGAGGTGGTGCCGCAGAAAGAAAAGGTGAGGAAAATTGGGAAGAAACTTTCTGTGTGTGGCTGTTGCTGAGTGTCTGTCTTCAGAGGACCCAGGACAGTTAGGGCTTGATGTGGAAAGTTGTGGGGTTTTAGTCAGTTTTTGTCTGTGGTATAGAATGGTGTCCAGTGTCGTTCCTTGGTGTGTGGTGTCCATTTTCCCCAGCATGGCTTATTGAGGGGACTGACCTTTCCTGGGTGTGTGTTCTTAGCTCCTTTCTTGTAAATTGATTACCATGAGCCTGCAGATTTATTTCTGGGTCTCTGGTATCTGTGCCTGTTTCTGATACAGTTCCACACATCTTGTGGTGCATTTAGGTGTGTAATGTAGATTGAAGTCAGGGATGGAGCTGCTGCCAGCCTGTTCTCCTTTCTCAGGGTCACTTTGGCTCTTCTGGGTCCTTTGTGGTTCCACACGGATGTTAACATTGTTTTTGTTTCTGTGAAAAATGTCAATGAGATGTTGGTAGTGATTGCATGAATGTGTATGTTACTTTGGTTAGAATGGAGGCTTTAACGGTATTGTCACCCATGAGCATGGGATATCTTTTCATATCTGTTCAGTTTAATTGAGCACTGTGTCTTTCAGTTTTTAGCTTGTAGCTCTTTCAAGTCCTTGGTTAAATTTCTAGTTTTGGAGGGATGCAATTGTACAGGGTATTATTTTCTTAATTTCTCTTTCTGATAGTTCATTATTAGTGTAGAAAATCACACATGATCTTGCAGTTCTACTGATTTATTTTTTGGCCATGCAACTGAGCATGTTGGATCTTAGTTCCCTGACCAAGGATCAAACCTGGACCCCCTGCAGTGGATGTGCAGAATCTTCACCACTGGACTGCCAGGGAAGTCCCTGAATTCACTTTATGTTCTGACAGTTGCTTTGGTGTAGTGTTATATGGACATCTCATAGTTTTAGTTCCATCAGGGCTATCCACAGCACTCAAGGCATGGTGGCTACTCTTTCTACGGTGACTTTTAATACCATGTGGACTACTACAAGGCAATTAGCATCACTACTTTAGTTGAATTTGGTCTGGTTAAGTCTTGGACTCTATTGTAATGTTTGATGCCATCTCTAATTTTCTGGCATGTGACTTATATGGTTGCAGTGAAAAGTAATTTACTTTCTAGTAAAATTTCAAAAGCTTCACGTTTAAATAGTGGTACAAAGTTTTCTATATTCACACTGAAAAATACAATGTGTTTTACCTAAAACAGGGTCACTTTCCCAGGGAACCAGCCCGTAACCCCCAAATGGGGGATAGTTATGATGTCCACATTACAATCCTATCCATAGGACCACTTCAACTTGCATCAGCTGCCCAAACTTTGTGCAAATGTCTTTCTGCATTCTAATGCACTTTTCTTTTTCTGGGACCGCCATTGGGGCTTTTCCTCATGTCATTAACTTTCGTGGCTTTAAAGTGACAAGATGACTATGATCTTCATGGCTTTTTCTGTGTGGCTTCTTTCATTGAGGATGTTTTCAGTGCTTTTCCATGTTGTAACCTGTATCATTTTTAAATTGTGATTACAAACATATAATATTTATCATTTGAGTCATCTTAAGTATGCACTTCTATAGCATTAACTGCACTCACGTTGTAAAAGTATCCTCACCATTTATCTCCAGAATCTTTTCCTTTTCCTGAAGTGGCAAGTAACCATTAAACACTCACCACCCTCAATCCCTGACTACCTTCTTCTACTTGGAGTTTGTCTTATATGGATATCTCGTACTAGTGGAATCATGGAACATTTTTTCTTTTGTGTCGGCCTTGTTTCACTTCACATAATTACTTGAAGGTTCATTCACATTAGAGCATGTGTGAGAGTTATCTTGTTTTTAAAGGTTGAATCATTTATACTACGCTGTGCTTATCCATTCATCTGTTGAATGCTGCGTTGCTTCCACCTTTTGGCTACTGTGAATAATGCTGCTATGAATATGGGATACGAATATCTGTTCCTGTTCTTGGTTTTAAATATTTTGGGTATATTCCCTAGACTGAAATTGATGGATTCTATGTTAACTCTGTGTTTGATTTTGAGGAGCCCCCTACTGTTTTCTGCAGCTGTGACTCTATTTTACTATATGGCGTATATTACTATATGCCTTTCTCATTCACCTGTTGGTGGACATTTTCATTGTTTTTACCTTGGGCTGTTGAGAACAGTGCTGCTATGAATCTTGGTGTACAATTTTATATTTGAACACTTGTTTTAAATTCTTTGTATGTATGTCTAGGTGTGGAGCTTCCAAAACATATGATAATTACATTTCTATATTTTTGAGAAAATGCTGAAGTTTTACACACATTGATTGCACCATTTTACATCTCCACAAGTAAAGTTTTAGTTCCAATTTCTGTACATTTTTGCCAACATTTGTTGTCTTTATTGTTGACTTTCCCCATGTCCATCCTGTGTGCCTTATTAAGGAGGAAGTCATAATACAGGACCCACATTTGAGGAGAGGGAAGTTAGCTTCACATACTTGATGGACAGCTGAGTGTCTGTATCAATTGTTTAGAGTCTTTCTGTATGGAGATTTTTATTCAACACTACTCATAAAACATATGTGACTTTCTTTAAAAACCAGTTTGGACACATGACAATTATTTTAAACTTTTGGTTATAATCCAGCACTACGTTTTTAGACTGCTTAGTTTATTCTTGCTTTGGCTATTGAGAGCTTTTTCCATGTTCTTCTGTTTTTATTTTACATAATTCAGCTTTTGTGGGGTTTTTTGGTACTTCTTTCTCATATTTTAAGATTATCTTGCTTTCCATATTTACTGTCTCAGTCCTAGTATCAGCCACATATTTAAAGAACCCTTGTTCCTCTTTATTAGAGAGTGGTAATAAAAACTTGCATGTGGGAACTTACTATTCTCAGTAGACAATGCATGAAAATACATATGCATCTATTCCAGACTATGCACACACACAGTTATGAAGATTTTCACAGGGAGCTACGTGTTTAAAGACAGTTTATATGTATGTCTCCAACCTGATCTCTTATGACACAGGTATTGTAACCTTCTCCCTTTGTCTGCCTGTAACTTCCCACTCCAGTGGTAAGAAACCTGGCTTCCACTACTTGTCATTTATCAAATTCAGTGCTTGTTCCATTCGATGACTGATAAAAACAGTAGTTTCAGTCCTGTTAGCTACAACCTCCCATAGGAAAGAACTTACAGAGTCCATTGTTTACGCATGGTACATTTTGCCTTTGGCCTGCAGATTCCATTCATTGCCACAATGAACTTAGGTCAGCTCATTTTATCCTACCACTAAGAGTGGGTTTTTTCTTTTTCTTCTATTTAAAAACATCTCTTGTCTGTGCTATATGGCATGTCGGATTTTAGGTCCCTGACCAGGAATTGAACCCCCTTTCCTGCACTGGCAACGGGGAGTCTTAATCACTGGACCACCAGGGAAGTCCTGAAGTTTTTCATATATTTCTAAATCAGTTAGATTCTTTGTTAAATTCTGCCTTCCAGTCTTTGACACTCCCATACCATCGATAAATAAATGTGAATAGGTAATAATTTACTTGTTGGGTTCTAAAAAGAAAAATAAATGTGCTTAGACAAATGCATAGTGGCAGGTATTCATCACTGCAATACCATATGAAATATTTCAACCACGCACTCCATAAACAGTTTATCATGTCTGGTTTGCCTTTTCTAGAATGTCTTATAAGTTTGTACAGTGTGTAGCACTTGAGGCTGGATTTCTTCACTTAGTAATGTGTTAGATTCATGCCTTTTAAATAAATGGGTTGGTGGTTCATTCCTGTGTATCTCTGAATACTATTGTGTTGCATTATATGAGAGGAAAGATGATTTTCTCTCTACCATTCGATGTTCTTCATTGAGATCCTCATAATGAAAGGGAGATGAACAGGAGAAAAACAATGGAAGGTTTAATATATGCCACGCATTCGTGTAGACTTGAAAGATACCTGGGAAAGCTGAGTCACTTCCTGAAATGGTGCAAGTTCAGTTGAGTTCACTCAGTCGAAACCAACTGTTTACAACCCCCTGGACTGCAGCACGCCAGGCTTCCCTGTCCAGCACCAACTGCCAGAGCTTGCTCAAACTCATGTCCATCGAGTCAGTGATGCCATCCAACCATCTGATCCCCTGTTGTCCCCTTTTCCTGCTTTCAATCATTCCCAGCATCAGGATTTTTTCAGATGAGTCAATTGTTCGCATCAGGTGGTCAATGTGTTGGAGTTTCACCTTTAGCATCTGTACTTCCAACGAATATACAGGACTTATTTCTTTTAGAATGGACTGGTTGGATCTCCTTGCAGTCCAAGGGACTCTCAAGAGTCTTCTCCAACACCGCAGTTAAAAAGCATCCATGTCTCAGCACTCAGCTTTCTTTATAGTCCAACTCTCACATCCATCCATGACTACTGGAAAAACCATAGCTTTGACTAGACAGACCTTTGTTGGCAAAGTGATGTCTCTGCTTTTTAATATGCTGTCTAGGTTGGTCATAACTTTTCTTCCAAGGAGCAAGTGTCTTTGAATTTCATGGCTGCAGTCACCATGTGCAATGATTTTGGAGCCCAGAAAAATAAAGTCTCTCACTGTTTCCGTTGTTTCCCCATCTATTTGACATGAAGTGATGGGACCAGATGACATGATCTTAGTTTTCTGAATGTTGAGTTTTAAACCTACTTTTTCACTCTCCTCTTTCACTTTCATCAAGAAGCTCTTCAGTTCCTTCTGCCACAAGGGTGGTGTCATCTATGTATCTGAGGTTATTGATATTTCTCCCAGCGATCTGGATTCCGGCTTGTCTTTCATCCAGCCTAGCATTTCACATAATGTACTCTGCATATAAGTTAAATAAACAGGGTAGCAATATACAGTCTTGATGTACTCCTTTCCCGATTTGGAACCAGTCCCTTGTTCCTTGTCCGATTCTACCTGTTGCTTCTTGACCTCCATAGATATTTCTCAGGAGGCAGGTCATGTGGTCTGGTATTTCCATCTGTTTAAGAATTTTCCACGGTTTGTTGTGATCTACACAGTCAAAGGCTTTGGCATAATCAATAAAGCAGAAGTAGATGTTTTTCTGGAATTCTATTATTTTTTCTATGATCCAGCAGATGTTGGCAATTAGATCTCTGGGTCCTCTTCTTTTCTAAATCCAGCTTGAACATCTGGATGTTCATGATTCACGTACTGTTCAAGCCTGGAGTAGAAATTTTGAGCATTACTTTGCTAGTGTGTGCGATAAGTGCAATTGTACGGTAGTTTGAACATTTTTTGGCATTGCCCTTCTTTGGGATTGGAATGAAAACTGACCTTTTCTAGTCCCATGGCCACTGCTGAGTCTTCCAAATTTGCTGGCATATAGAGTGTAGCACTTTCACAGCACCATCTTTTAGGATTTGAAATAGCTCAATCGGTCTACGGCCATACCACCCTGAACGTGCCCGATCTCGTCTGAAATAGCTCAATCGGAATTGCATCACCTCCAGTAGCTTTGTTTGTAGTTATGCATCCTAAGGCCTCCTTGACTTCGTATTCCAGGATGTTTGACTCTAGGTGAGTGATCACACCATTGTGGATATCTGGGTCATGAAGATCTTTTTTTATATAGTTCTTCTGTGTATTCTTAATATCTTCAGCTTCTGTTAGGTCCATACCATTTCTGTCCTTTATCGTGCCCATCTTTGCACAAAATGTTCCCTTGGTATCTCTTATTTTCTTGAAGAGGTCTCTAGTCTTCCCCATTCTATTGTTTTCCTCTATTTCTTTGCATTGATCACTGAGGAAGGCTTTCTTATCTTTCCTTGCAATTCTTTGGAACTCTGCATTCAAGTGGGTATATCTTTCCTTTCTCCGTTGCCTTTAGCTTCTCTGCTTTCCTCAGCTATTTCTAAGACCTCCTCAGACAACGACGTTGCCTTTTTTCACTTCTTCTTCTTGGGGGTGGTCTTAATCACTGCCTCCTGTACAATGTCATGAACCTCCATTCATAGTTCTTCAGGCACTATATCAGATCTAATGCCTTAAATCTATTTGTCACTTCCACTGGATAGTCATAAGGGATTTGATGTAGGTCATACCTGAATGGTCTAGTGATTTCCCTACATTCTTCCATTTAAGTCTGAATTTTGCAATAAGGAGTTCATGATCTAGACTCCAGTCAGCTCCCATTCTTGTTTGTGCTGACTGTATAGAGCTTCTCCATCTTTGGCTGCAAAGAATATAATCAGTCTGATTTTGGTGTTGACTGTCTGGAGATGTCATCATCCAATCCTGTCCCAGAGAGGGACACACCCTTACTGATGGAGATATCCTTAATAAATGGAAATCTGCTTCATAAAACGTCACTTCTCCTTGGTTTTCCAGGATTCTCCTGGTGCTGCTGTTTTTAAACTAATCTGTCCAGAATAACCCTTTTGTCAGAGGCGCGTGTTTTGGATGTGCTGTACTGTGCTCCCCTTGACATGTCTGTGACCTGATTTACTTATGAATGCATCTGTGGACGGACATCCTGATATCTTTAAGTGTTTAGCTATCATGAATAGAGCTCTCGTACATTACTTGATGCTAGTTTTTATTTCACAGTTTTGCTAAGCACTTGTCTAAATACAAGAGACACACTTCTTGGATCCTGAGGTGAGACTGTTTAGATTTGGAGGAAAGTGCCAAACTGTCTTCCAAAGTTGACTGGACATGCATTCCACCAGCATCTTGAGTGTACTCAAGATCTCACATGCAAAAGAACAAAGTTGGACCCCTACTTCCCTCACTGTACTAAATCAACTCAAAATGGCTCAAAGGCCTAGATGTAAGAACCAAAATTATACACCCCATGGAAGAAAACATGAGAAAAACTTCATGACTTTGGATTTGGCCATGATTTCTTAGATCTGCTACCAAAACCACAAGCAACAGAAGACAAAAGAGACAAATCAGACTTCTTCACAACAAAAGTTGTGCACAAAAGGAGTCAGAGAAAAGATCCGCCACCAAAATGGCACAAGAGGCTTGCAGATATCGTACCTGATAAAGGTCAGTAGCTTACAAGCCGAGACCCCGCTGGCCCAGTGGGGTGCCAGTGGGGCCCGTCCCATCCCAGGTGATAAGGAGGTTTCAGGCCCCACAGCACCCTTGGGCTGGACACTGGTCGTCCTCAGCACCCTCAAGGAGTGAGTGCTGGATAGTTTTGAGCCCCGCTCCTTCTCATCACTGCCCTCAAAGACTGGAGGCTTCAACATGTCTCCAGAAGAACACAGAATCTTTGCAAATCTTTGAGAACCAAGGGATCATCCTTCACTTTCTTGAAAAGTGCATCTTACTTCATAGCAGTGACCTTTTCCAATGTGACCCCCGTGGTGTTCTCCCCCCTGCTTCATCTCTCTGAAAGTGGCCATGGCAGGTCGAGTGTCTCCAGTCCCTGCACCAGGTGACGAGGCCAGTGGGGGAGGTCCTGGTGGTCCTTGCTTTCACTGGATACTAACTCAGACTCGCAGGTTGACTTTGAATGTGGACGCCCCTCCTTATCCATCAAGAAGTCTCATCTCCTCACCCTCTCTTTTCCTCTTGCTTTTCAGTCTCAGAGTTACCTGACATCACCACTCACAGTTCCTGAAGAGCCCAGAGATTCCTCCTGAAGGACAGGTTTCTGAAAGATTCATCAGTTCATTTCAGTTCAGTCACTCAGTCGTGTCCGACTGTTTGCGACCCCATGAATCACAGCATGCCAGGCCTCCCTGTCCATCACCAACTCCCGGAGTTCACTCAAACTCATGTCCACAGAGCCGGTGATGCCATCCAGCCATCTCATACTCTGTCTTCCCCGTCTCCTCCTGCCCCCAATCCCTCCCAGCATCAGACTCTTTTCCAGTGAGTCAACTCGTCGCATGAGGTGGCCAAAGTATTGGAGTTTCAGCTTTAGCATCAGTCCTTCCAATGAACACCCAGGATTGATCTCCTTTAGAATGGACTGGTTGGATCTCCTTGCAGTCCAAGGGACTCTTAAGAGTCTTCTCCAGCACCACAGTTCAAAAGCATCAGTTCTTTGGCGATCAGCTTTCTTCACAGTCCAACTCTCACATCCATACATGACCACGGGAAAAACCATAGCTTTGACTAGATGGACCTTGGTTGGCAAAGTAATGTCTCTGCTTTTTAATATGCTATCTAGGTTGGTCATGACTTTCCTTCCAAGGAGTAAGCGTCTTTTAATTTCCTGGCTGCAATCAGCATCTGCAGTGATTTTGGAGCCCCAAAAATAAAATCTGACACTGTGTCCACTGTTTCCCCATCTATTTCCCATGAAGTGATTGGTTCATAGAGGTAAATAAAGAATGCAGATGATTCCTACCTTGTGCTGATGCCTTGAGGGTGATGAAAGTGAGTCTTTTCTCATGAGAACTGTAAAATCCTCCAAGTAATAGATCACTGGCGGCATCTTTTGTCTTCCTGCTTATTCTAATAAAGTTGTTCCTTCAATTTTCAATGGAAGAAATAAAAAAAGAAATCAAAATATGCATAGAAATGAATGAAAATGAAAACAAAACAACCCAAAACCTGTGGGACACTGTAAAAGCAGTGCTAAGGGGAAGGTTCATAGCAATACAGGCACACCTCAATAAACAAGAAAAAAGTCAACTAAATAACCTAACTCTACAGCTAAAGCAACTAGAAATGGAAGAAATGAAGAACCCTAGGGTCAGTAGAAGGAAAGAGATCTTAAAAATTAGGGCAGAAATAAATACAAAAGAAACAAAAGAGACCATAGCAAAAATCAACAAAGCCAAAAGCTGATTCTTTGAGAGGGTAAATAAAATTGACAAACCACTAGCCAGACTCATCAAGAAACAAAGGGAGAAAAACCAAATCAATAAAATTAGAAATGAAAAGGGAGAGATCACAACAGACAACACAGAAATACAAAGGATCATAAGAGACCATTATCAGCAACTGCATGCCAATAAAATGGACAACTTGAAAGAAATGCACAAATTTTTAGAAAAGTATAACTTTCCAAAACTGAACCAGGAAGATATAGAAAATCTTAGAGACCCATCACAAGCATAGAAATTGAAACTGTAATCAGAAATCTTCCAGCAAACAAAAGCCCAGGTCCAGATGGCTTCACAGCTGAATTCTACCAAAAATTTAGAGAAGAGCTAACACCTATCCTTCTCAAACTCTTCCAGAAAATTGCAGAGGAAGGTAAACTTCCTAACTCATTCTATGAGGCCACCATCAACCTAATCCCAAAACCTGACAAAGATGCCAATAAAAAGAGAACTTCAGGCCAATATCACTGATGAACATAGATGCAGAAATCCTTAACAAAATTCTAGCAATCAGAATCCAACAACACATTAAAAAGATCATACATCATGACCAAGTGGACTTTATCCCAGGGATGCAAGGATTCTTCAATATTTGCAAATCAATCAATGTAATACACCACATTAACAAATTGAAAAATAAAAACCATATGATTATTTAAATAGATACAGAGAAAGCCTTTGACAAAATTCAACATCCATTTATGATCAAAACCCTCCAGAAGGCGGGAATAGAAGGAACATTCCTCAACGTAATAAAAGCTATATATGACAAACCCACAGCAAACATTATCCTCAATGGTGAAAAATTGAAAGCGTTTCCCCTAAAGTCAGGAACAAGACAAGGGTACCCACTCTCACCACTACTATTCAACATAGTTTTGGAAGTTTTGGCCACAGCAATCAGAGCAGAAAAAGACATAAAAGGAATTCAAATTGGAAAAGAAGAAGTAAAACTCTCACTGTTTGCAGATGACATGATCCTCTACACAGAAAACCCTAAAGACTCTACTAGAAAATTACTAGAGCTAATCAATGAATATAGTAAAGTTGCAGGATATAAAATCAACACACAGAAATCCCTTGCATTCCTATACACTAATAATGAGAAAATAGAGAAATTAAGGAAATAATTCCATTCACCGTTGCAATGAAAAGAATAAAATATTTAGGAATATATCTACCTAAAGAAACAAAAGACCTATGTATATGAAACTATAAAACATTGGTGAAAGAAATCAGAGAGGACACTAATAGATGGAGAAATATACCATGTTCATGGACTGGAAGAATACATATTGTGAAAATGAATATATTACCCAAAGTAATTTATAAGTTCAATGCAATCCCTATCAAGCTACCAACGGTGTTTTTCACAGAGCTAGAACAAATAATTTCACAATTTGTATGGAAATACAAAAAAACCTTGCATAGCCAAAGCAATCTTGAGAAAGTAGAATGGAACTTGGGGAATCAACCTGCCGGACTTCAGGCTCTACTACAAAGCCACAGTCATCAAGACAGTATGGTACTGGCATAAAGACAGAAATATAAATCAATGGAACAAAATAGAAAGCCCAGAGACAAATCCATGCACCTGTGGACACCTTATCTTTGACAAGGGAGGCAAGAATATTCAATGGAGAAAAGAAAATCTCTTTAACAAGTGGTGCTGGGAAAACTGGTCAACCACTTGTAAAAGAATGAAACTGGAACACTTCCTCACACCGTACACAAAAATAAACTCAAAATGGATTAAAGATCTAAATGTAAGACTAGAAACTATAAAACTCCTAGAGGAGAACATAAGCAAAACACTCTCTGACATAAATCACAGCAGGATCCTCCATGACCCACCTCCCAGAATATTGGAAATAAAAGCAAAAATAAACAAATGGGACCTAATTAAAATTAAAAGCTTCTGCACAGCAAAGGAAACTATAAGCAAGGTGAAAAGACAGCCTTCAGAATGGGAGAAAATTATAGCAAATGAAGCAACTGATAAAGGATTAATCTCAAAAATATACAAGCAACTCTTGCAGCTAAATTCCAGAAAAATAAACGACCCAATAAAAAAATGGACCAAAGAACTAAACAGACATTTCTCCAAAGAAGACATACAGATGGCTAACAAACATATGAAAAGATGCTCAACATCCCTCATAATCAGAGAATTGCAAATTAATACCACAATGAGGTACCATTTCACGCCAGTCAGAATGGCTGCTATCCAAAAGTCTACAAGCAATAAATGCTGGAGAGGGTGTGGAGAAAAGGGAACCCTCTTGCCCTGTTGGTGGATATGCAAACTAGTACAGCCACTATGGAGAACAGTGTGGAGATTCCTTAAAAAACTGGACATAGAACTGCCATACGACCCAGAAATCCCACTGCTGGGCATACACACTGAGGAAACCAGAATTGAAAGAGACACATGTACCCCAATGTTCATCGCAGCACTGTTTCTAATAGCCAGGACATGGAAGCAACCTAGATGTCCATCTGCAGACGAATGGATAAGAAAGCTGTGGTACATATACACAATGGAGTACTACTCAGCAATTAAAAAGAATACATTTGAATTAGTTCTAATGAGGGGGATGAAACTGGAGCCTATTCTACAGAGTGAAATAAGCCAGAAAGAAAAACACCAATACAGCATATTAACACACATATATGGAATATAGCAAGAGGATAACGATAACCCTGTATATGAGACAACAGCAGAGACTCGGATGTATGGAACAGTTTTTCGGACTCTGTGGGAGAGGGCGAGGGTGGGATAATTTGGGAGAATGGATTGAAACATGTATATTATCATATGTGAAATGAATCTGACATGGTTGGGGGTTCCCCATCTCAACACTCTGTGGATTTAAGAGGCCGTTCCTTCCGGAAGTGTATAAATTAGCCTGGATAGAACCTGCACGCTGAATTTACTAATCAAGAAATGAGAAACCAGAACTATAAAGGTGGCATAGAAATACAAGAAACTATTCTTAAGTAATCTTTTAAAACTTTGAACGGTTACAGATTTTACCATTTATTATAAACTGGTATATATAATTTAACCAGAACCAAAATAAAATTAGTATTGTGTGAATTCTGAAGCACTTTCAACATGTTGTAGGAATAATGTGGATTTTCTTGAGTTTTACACATTCATAAGTGAATGGTCTGTATCTTGTGCCTTTGTTGGTTTTCTTTGAGCTGTAGTTTCTGGGAAGTGAGCAGCTCTCATTCCTGTAACTCTTGTAATCGAGTCATTCGTGTGTCTCCTTCATGAGGATTCAGTATGGCTGTGGTGCTGTTATCTCTCTGATTGGAACTCTAACTCGGTGTAAAGCCCCAAAGGTCTGTTAATAATTTTTATTTTATATTTTACTATATTTTATTTACAGTGTTGTGTTTGTTTCCAGTCTATAGCAAAGTGATAGTCATATATATATATATGAATTAACAAAAGCAGTTCCTGTCTTTTGATGGGGTGCTCATGGTTTATAACATAAATGGCATTATTTTGAGAGAGGGATAACTTAGGTATGGCATTGGGTTTTTCTTCTTTTTGCAGCTTGAGGCAGTTGTAAAATAACTTAATGTAGCTTTTTACAACTGTGTATTCTATAGTATTTTTTCATTTCGTGAAATTTTAACTGTTAATGTTTTTGGCATTGTGCTTTGTATAAATAAAAAATAAAATAAAAATGTTACTGAAGTAACTCCAAGGTTTTTACAACAAATAGGGACACAGAACCTGAGGTCAGATGCTGGCTGAGAGATTCCCACCCTGAGCCACTGTCTCTTGGAGGGTGGAATGGCCATGAGCATCCTCCGGTAGGTAAGCCTCCTCAGGCACATCCTATGTGGGACCACTGCATCACAGAATCTTAGATTGGCCAATGGCAGGCAGCTGGCGAGAGATGAGGAAAACAGAAAGCTGCCCAGCAGCCTGGGACAATTCCTGGGCAAGGACTTAGTAAGGGTCCGCGTCAGGCCATTCGTTAGAGCCAGCATCAGGGCCTTAGAGACCGTGTCAGGATCTCAGAGATAACTTGATGGCCTTAGCAAGAGTCAGTTAAGGCTAAGGCTGTTCATTAGGGACACTTCGCAGACTTTATCAGGGACATATTCAGGGCCTTGGTTATGGACAGAATCAGAGGGATATTTGGTGACAGCATAGACTATAAGGGACCAGGACCTAAGCTAGGGACAGTGTCAAGGCTTCAGGTAAGGTTGTTCCTTAGGGATATCTCAGGGCTTTCAATAGGACCAGCGTCAGGGCTGTAGTTAGAACCAGTGTCAGGGCATTAGTTAGTGACAAAACCAGGGTGTTACTTAGGGGAAAAGTCAGGTCATTATTATTGACAGTGTCAGGGTGAAAGGTTGTTGCGGAATGACACAAAGACACCGGGATCTTGGCCTCCGGAAGAGAAGAATTCAATCCAGGGCTAGAGACGAGGCTTGATCGCTCAGAGCTTTTGTGTAATAAAGTTTTATGAAAGTATAAAGGAGACAGAGAAAGCTACTGACATAGACATCAGAAGGGGGCAGAAAGGGTACCCCCCTGCTAGTCTTCAGCTGGATGTTATACAGTCACTAGCAGTCTGTTAATGAAAGAAAGGAATGTCTTAAGGCTCAGAATGGCACCAGGCCCTTCACCCATAAGATGCATTTTGGGATAATTTTGACACCAGACGATTCATCCTGGGCCGTAAAATGATTAACTTGAATCTTGTAGAAGGAGAGATTACCATATAAATAGTTTCATTTTACATAGATTAAGGGAACAATATCTGAGTATAATATACAGGTTTGTCAAGTAGATTCTGAGCCATTTGGCGGAACCAACTTGAAGATAGAGTCTGGGGTAAATGCGTAGTACATTAACATAGCTTAAGACCAACATTTCCATAAGAAAAAATGCATTGGTTAACTCAAGATTTGAGAATAGTTAACTTCAGGTGAAACCAGGTGTCATTATGGCAACACAGTATTTTAAGAGAAACTTATATGGGGAAGAGGGAGGTGGGAGAGGGGTTCAAGAAAGGGAACACATGTACACCCGGGGCGGATTCATGTCAATGTATGGCAAAACCAAACAATATATTAATGTAAGGTAATTTGCCTCCAATAAAATAAATTTAAAAAAATCAAATTTGTATAGAGAAGAAAAAAATATCGCTAGTTTGTTTCCTCCTGCCGCTTAAGAGAGATAAAAACGTCTGACACTTGCAGGCTAGTTCCTCCGTTTGGAGACGCCTGGCCTTCCTGCCTGTTACCCTCTCATTCCCCCTTTTCTTTTAGGAGAATTATGTTGCCTAGGGAAAAGGGGCGTCGTTTTCATTCCATAACTGCTTCCAAGCTGACAAAGGGCGTTGACCCTAAATTGGTGAGGCAACATATTCTCCTAATCCTCATACTGAGGATATCTGATCCAGGGGCCCCATATAGTAGTTGGAGGACTCTGCAGCAGTAGCAGGACTCTGAGCAACCATTTGTAACTTAAAAGCTTTCATGCGACTAGAAACAAATCCAGTTACACAGTTACAGATGCAAGGCAAAATAGTCATTAAAACTAGTTAAAATCAAAATTAAAAGTCACGTTATGTCCATAGTTAAAGTACAAAGTGTTGCACCAGTCCATTTTAGGGTTGTTAGATGTCATCAGATGAAGAAGAGGCATCACATACAATTGTTGTCGAAGGTATTTGCAGACTCGCAGAAAGTCTTCCTTGAAGTGGAGATGTCCACCACGGGAAGCTGCCCACCGATGAAGAGGGGAGCCCTCCGCAGACCCAGCAGTTGGACCGATTGTGGAATGCAGCGTAGGAGTGAGCCCAGGACAGGAACGCATTGTCTTGAGGATCAAATGGCAGACTCAGGATTTTTGGAGTCAGCAGAAATAGGCTCACATAGGTTATTAGGCCCATCTGAAAAGTACAAAGTCAGAGCATAGAAAGTAAAGACATAAAATGACATCACTTAGTTCTGGTCAGGGTGCCACCTCTTAACTCGAGTGTGATGTACCCACGAATCAATTCCTGGCACTTTGACAGCTGTGGGAGAAGAAAGAATAACCTGATAAGGGCCTTCCCAGAGGGGCTCGAGGAATGGGCCCCCAGATCCCAATGTTTTTATGAGGACCTCGGTTCCAGGCTCAAATAGAGGCTTGCTTGACTCAGAGGCTGGGTCAGGAGTCGTCTCCTGGAGTTCTGTTCGTCTCCCGGAGTTCTGTTAATGCCTGTTGAAAAGTTGAGAGCTGAGTTACATAGTCAGTTAATTCTAAGGTTTCAGGGTCTATAACAATGTCTGTGCCTTCCATAAATACATTCAAAGGGGGATAGTCCCTCCTTTTTGGGGGCAATTCGAGCCCTCATTAAAGCTATGGGTAGGATTTTAATCCAATTGTCCTATGTTTCTTGAGTTAATTTGCACAGATGCCTTTTGATAATGTCATTAGCTTTTTCAACCTTTACTGAGAATTGTGAACTGAGAATTGGGGTCTCCAGGAACAGTGTAAGTGATATTCTATTCCCAGAGCTTTAGATACCCCCTGAGTTACAGCAGCTTTAAAGGCAGAGCCATCGTCACTCTGAAGGCTCCGTGGCAGTCCAAATCTGGGAATAATTTCATGGATTAAAATCTTTATAACCTCCTTAGCTTGTTCACTACGACATGGAAAAGCTTCAATCCATCCAGTAAAAGTATCCACCCAAACTTGTAAGCAAGAATATCCATTAGCTTTTGGCATGTGAGTAAAATCTATTTCCCAGTCCTCTCCAGGATACTTCCCACTTCGTTGTAATCCAGATTTTGTTAGCTTTTCAGTCTTTGGGTTATTTTTCTGACAAACTTCACACCTTTTGATAATGTTCTTTAAAGTTTTCATTACATTTTTTCCTTCAAACAAACGAGAAGCCATCTGGTAAGTACTCTCTGCACCCAAATGAAAACTCTGGTGTAAACCTTTAAGAATTTTCCATTGAGCACTTTCAGGAATTATTAATCGTCCATCCTCGGACTGTAACCATCCTGTATCAGTAATTGTTGCTCCTCTTTTCTCATATCTTTCTAATTCTTCCCCAGTATATTGTGGTTTTTCCTGTTCCACAGGTCCTGTCCAGATCAAAGGCGTCTGTAGTGAGGGGGCCATAAAGTGCTGCTTTTCTGGCTTGACAGTCAGCCAACTGATTACCTTCAGCTACCTTACTCCCATCCCTGCTGTGACCTTTGCAATGCATAACAGCTACTTCTTTAGGACAATATATAGCAGTTAAAAGTCTCTCGATCTCTCTGAAATGCTTAATAGGTTCTCCTGTTGCTGTTTTAAACTGTCTTTCTTTCCATATTGCAGCATGAGCATGTAAAGTCAAATAAGCATACTTAGAATCAGTGTAGATATTTACTCGCTGCCCTTTGCTTAACTCTAGAGCTTGGGTCAGAGCCACAAGCTCTGCTAACTGAGCACTGGTTCCCTGAGGGAGAGATTTTGCCTCTAAAACCTGTTCAGCAGTTACCACTGCGTAACCTGCTTTACGCTTTCCATCCCGAACGAAAGAACTGCCATCAGTAAATATTTCCATGTCAGGGTTGTCTAATGGGGGATCCGTTAGATCCTCCCGAGCTGCATAGTTCAAAGTTAGGAACTGGGAACAATCATGATGAGGCGTTTCATTTTCCTTCTCAGGAAGGAAAGTGGCAGGATTTAAAGTTCCACAGACTTTAAGCTTAGTTACTGGTCCTTCTAACAACAATGACTGATATTTAAGAAGCCTACTGTCTGTCATCCAAATATTAGCTTTAGAATTTAAGATTCCACTCACATCATGAGAAGTCAGTACAGTAAGGTTTTGTCCATTAATTATTTTTAAAGCTTCAGGTGCTAATAAAGCCGCTGCCGCAATTACTCTTAGGCAGTGGGGCCACCACGTGAAATTACATCTAATTCTCTACTTGTGAAAGTCGCTCAGTCGTGTCCGACTCTTTGCGACCCCATAGACTATACAGTCCATGGAATTCTCCTGGCCAGAATACTGGAGTGGGTAGTCTTTCCCTTCTCCAGGGGATCTTCCCAATCCAGGGATCGAACCCAGGTCTCCCGCATTGCGGGCAGATTCTTTATCAGCTGAGCCACAAGGAAAACAGCAATAGGTTGCTGGTGAGGCCCTCGGGATTGTGTCAAAAGTCCCAAGGCCACACCTTTTCTTTCAGTGACAAATTAAAGTGTGACCCTGTGGGCAAGCTCAGAGCGGGAGCTTGCAGGAGAGCAGTCTGAAGAACCTTAAAAGCCTTTTGAGTATCTGGAGACCAAACCAGTTTGTCGATTTGGGCCTGCTGAGTTTCAGCTATAAGTTTATATAAAGGCCGGGCAAGTTCCCCATAACCCGGAATCCAAATGCGACAGTAACCTGTGATTCCCAAAAATCCTCTCAATTGTCTTAAAGTCATAGGTAGGGGATCATTTAATATAGGTTTAATTCTCTCAGGGCCTATGGCCCTAGTCCCTTCTGATATGATTAGGCCCAGATAGCTAACAGATTGTTGACAAAGCTGAGCCTTTTCTCTTGATGCCTTGTAACTGCAGCCTGCCAGAAAGTTTAAGAAATCTTCTGAGGCTCGTGAACAAGCTTCCTCTGTCTCAGCACAGAGCAAAATGTCATCTACGTATTATAACACCACCGCTTCAGAGCCATTAAAGTTTTGTAGATTCCATGACAAACTTTGTCCAAACAAGTGCGGACTGTCACGAAATCCCTGGGGCAAAACTGTCCAGGTTAACTGAGAAGCTGGTTGCATAGGGTCTTCAAAGGCAAATAGAAATTGACTTTCCTCTGCCAAAGGCACTGAATAGAAAGCATCTTTCAAATCAATTACTGAGAAATATTTGGCTCGTTCAGGAATTTCAGACAATAGAGTATAAGGATTAGGCACCACGGGGTGTAAAGGAACTACAGCCTCATTATTTATTCGTAAATCTTGAACTAGTCTCCATTTACCATTTGATTTCTTTATACCCAGAGTAGGAGTGTTGCATAGACTGTTACAGGGAATTAATAGTCCCTGCTGCTTTAAATTTTCAATGATGGGTTTTAACCCTTCCTTAACCTCAGGTTTCAGTGGGTACTGTTTTTTATGTGGAAATAAGTGCGGGTCTTTGAGCTTGACAACTACAGGAATAGCATTTTGTGCTCGACCCACAGATTTTCCATCAGCCCATACCCTAGGATTTACATTTTGTTCAATTAAAGGGAGAGAAAGGGAAGGCTCCACATTCATGAAAACAGAGGCATGGACCTTGCTCAGTATATCCCTCCCCAAAAGGGGTGAGGGAGACTGGCACAATCAGAAACTCGTGTGAAAATAGCACCGAATCCCAGTCACAACCGACAGGAACACTGAAGCGATACGTTCTGGCCCGTCCAGACAGTCCCGTTACGGAAGTGGATCGGGAAGAAAGTGGACCAGGGGCTTCAGTAAGCTCGAAGCAAGTTGTCCCAGTGTCTAAAAGGAAATCGATGGATTGTCCCCCCACAGTTATTAATACCCGGAGTTCCTCAGGTGTAATTAGGATGGGAGCTTGTGTGGGGACCCCCGGGCACCTTCAGTCCTGATTGTCTTCAGAGTCTGACCCCGGAGACCTACGCCTCTGGGGGCAGTCTCTCGTCCAGTGTGGTCCTTTGCAGACGGGACATGGTCCCGGGGTCGGCTTAAATGTCTGAGGGCAATCCCGCTTGAGGTGCCCCTCCTTTCCACAGTAATAGCAGGTCCATCCCTTCTCACCTGGGTTCCTCTGGGCGTTTTTCTCAGGCTGTTTAAGACCGTTTTTCATAGCCATTGCGAAGGCTTCCGCCTTTTCCTTTGTCTTTTTCTGCCTTTCTTTCTTTTCCTCATATTCCTTACCTTAATAGACTGTCTGAGCCAGTTGTAACAGAGTATCTAAAGACTGAGTTGGTCCATACGCCCGTTTTAATAGCTTATGGCGGATCTCTGGAGCCGACTGAGTGAGAAACCTGTCCTTTAAGATCACTTTTCCCTTGGGCTTTACAGAACCGGTCTAATTGTAAAACAGTATTATACTTGAGAACCTCCAACTGGCCACCGTTCACCGTCCTCCAATGGATACCGTGGGCACGCAGTATCACATAGGAAGACCAGGTGTGTCTTCTTTAAGCCCTGGGGATCAAATCTATCCCAGTTTTTCAGGATACAGTTCAAAGGAGTGAGGCTGGAATTGTTAGCTCCCATCTGTAAGAGAGAAAAAAAGTGACCAGCGCCCTCTTTCTACTGGAGGTGTCCCTCCCTGCTCTAGATGGGGGTGTAGACAGATTTTACACCAAAGTTTTTCTTCCCTGGTCGGACTTAATCTGTCCCTTACCGACGGAGGCGCCGCACTCGTCCCTCCCGGTTCTACCACCGAGACGGGGTGCGGATGTACCAGGGGTAGACCTGATGGCATCCCTGACTGACGTTCAGCTCTTCACCATTAACCTTCTTTGCCTCTGATGCCACCCGGGGTGCAATCAGAGTAACCTTCCGGAATGCCTCCTGAGCTAAGACCGCTGGGGGAAACATTTGTCACCAGAGTGCTGTGCACGACCCTGAGTATATTCCTGACCACAATAAGACTGATACGAACATTAAATTGAGATGTTCCTTCCAAGCGTCACCACACCAGTATAAGAACCTCCTCTGGTCCGCTAAGAGCCAGAGCTACCAAAGGAAAAAACCCATTGCAGTCCCAATCTGAGTAACCTTTAACCTCAGAGATGTTCTTGTAGCTAGAGCTCCATCTACCTTCTGAACTTTTGATTCCTAGCGAGGCTAGGCGCTTTCCTGACTACCAATCCAAGTTTGGGACCTAAGTCACAGTACACAGTAACAGCACAGATCACAAGTTCCTTGAAAGTCCATCATTCAATAGATTAGGTTAGTACTTCTAATTCCCAAGGAGTTATGAAATGGTCAAAGAGACCGAAAAGTTTGACCGAGAAAGGAGAGTTCAGTCCACATGCTTTGCCCATTTCTGGTTGGTTCCCCAAAGGAGACATTGGGTGCCTCTTGGCATGGGCAGGTCGGTATAAACCCCCGACAGGTTTCTGCCATAAGATCACCGTGGAACAGCAGAGCAGGGCTCCTCACTTGCTTCACGCAGGGCTTGTCATTCATTCACGCAAGCACACCGTAGAGTTAGTACAGTACAGCAGAAAACGTGTCCGCTAGGAGAGCAAAGATCTAGGGCTCCAAGCATCCTTACCTTGTCCTGAGGATCCCGGATGAGCCCCCAAGATGAAAGGTTGTTGCAGAATGACACAAAGACACCGGGATCTTGGCTTCCGGAGGAGAAGAATTCAATCCAGGGCCAGAGATGAGGCTTGATTCCTCAGAGCTTTTGTATAATAAAGTTTTATTAAAGTATAAAGGAGATAGAGAAAGCTACTGACATAGACATCAGAAAGGGGCAGAAAGGGTACGCCCCTGCTAGTCTTCAGCTGGATGTTATATAGTCACTAGCAGTCTGTTAATGAAAGAAAGAATGTCTTAAGGCTCAGAATGGCACCAGGCCCTTCACTCACAAGATGCATTTGGGGATAATTTTGACACCGGATGATTCATCCCGGGCCATAAAATGATTAACTTGAATCTTGTAGAAGGACAGATTACCATACAAATAGTTTCGTTTTACATAGATTAAGGGAACAATATCTGAGTATAACATAGAGGTTTGTCAAGTAGATTCTGAGCCATTTGGCGGAACCGACTTGAAGACAGAGTCTGGGGTAAATGCGTAGTACATTAACATAGCTTAAGACCAACACTTCCATAAGAAAAATGCATTGGTTAACTCAAGATTTAGGAATAGTTAACTTCAGGTGAAACCAAGTGTCATTATGGCAACACAGCATTTTAAGAAAAACTTCCTTTTAAATTTGTATAGAGAAGAAAAAAATATCGCTAGTTGTTTCCTCCTGCCGCTTAAGAGAGATAAAAATATCTGACATTTGCAGGCTATTTCCTCCGTTTGGAGACCCCTGGCCTTCCTGCCTGTTACCCTCTCAGCTCCTTCTCATCACTGCCCTCAGACTGGAGGCTTCAACATGTCTCCAGAAGAACACAGAATCTTTGCAAGTCTTTGACAACCAAGGGATCATCCTTCACTTTCTTGAAAAGTACATCTTACTTCATAGCAGTGAGCTTTTCCAGTGTGGCCCCATGGTGTTCTCCCACCTTCTCCATCTCTCTGAAAGTGGCCAGGGCAGGTCGAGTGTCTCCAGTCCCCGCACCAGGTGACGAGGCCTTGGGGCCAGGTCCCGGTGGTCCTTGCTTTCACTGGATACTAACTCAGACTCGCAGGTTGACTTTGAACGTGGACGCCCCTGCTTATCCATCAAGAAGTCTCATCTCCGCACCTTCTCTTTTCCTCTTGCTTTTCAGTCTCAGATTCACCTGAGATCGCCACTCACTGTTCCTGAAGACCCTAGAGATTTCTCCTGAAGGACAGGTTCTGAAAGATTCATAGGGATAAATAAAGAATGCAGATGATTCCTACCTCGTGCTGATGCCTTGAGGGTGACGGGAGTGAGTGTTTTCTCATGAGAACTGTAAAACCCTCCAAGTAATAGATCATTGAGGGCATCCTTTGTCTTCCTGCTCATTCTAATAATGTTCTTCCTGAATTTTAATTCAATAAAATTTATCTTATAAATATGCCAAGGGGGAGATCCATTAAAAAATGTTACTGAAGTAACTCCAAGGGTTTTACAACAAATAAGGACACAGAACCTGAGGTCAGACGCTGGTTGACAGATTCCCACCCTGAGCCACTGTACCTTGGAGGATGGAATGGCCATGACCGTCCTCCAGTAGGTAAGCCTTCTCAGGCGCATCCTATATGGGACTACTGCATCACAGAATCTTAGATTTGCCAATGGCAGGCAGCTGGCGAGAGATGAGGAAAACAGAAAGCTGCCCAGCAGCCTGGGACAACTCCTGGGCAAGGACTTAGTAAGGGTCCGCGTCAGGCCATTCGTTAGAGCCAGCATCAGGGCCTTAGAGACCGTGTCAGGATCTCAGAGATAACTTGATGGCCTTAGCAAGAGTCAGTTAAGGCTAAAGCTGTTAATTAGGGACACTTCACAGACTTTATCAGGGACATATTCAGGGCCTTGGTTATGGACAGAATCAGAGGGATATTTGGTGACAGCATAGACTATAAGGGACCAAGACCTAAGCTAGGGACAGTGTCAAGGCTTCAGGTAAGGTTGTTCCTTAGGGATATCTCAGGGCTTTCAATAGGACCAGTGTCAGGGCTGTAGTTAGAACCAGTGTCAGGGCATTAGTTAGTGACAAAATCAGGGTGTTACTTAGGGGAAAAGTCAGGTCATTGTTATTGACAGTGTCAGGGCCTTTGTGAGGAGGAGGTTCTTGACCTTACGAAGGAATAGGATCAGAGAAATAGGACCATTCTCAGGTTATGAGTTAGGGCCACATTTAGGGTGTTATATAGGGCAAGAATTAGGTTATTAATGACAGGATCTGGGCCTTAGGTAGAGTCATCATCAAGACCTTAGTTAGGAAGAGCTTCAGTTCAGTTCAGTTGCTCAGTCGTGTCCACCACTTTGTGACCCCATGGACTGCAGCAGGCCAGGCTTCCCTGTCCATCACCAGTTCCCAGAGCTTGCTCAAACTCATGTCCATCGAGTCAATGATGCCATCCAACCATCTCATCCCTTCTCCTCCTGCCTTCAATCATTCCCAGCACCAGGGTCTTTTCAAATGAGTCAGTTTTTTTTGCAACACGTGGCCAAAGTATTGGAGCTTCAGCTTCAGCATCTGTCCTTCCAACGACTATTCAGGACTGATTTCCTTTAGGATGGACTGGTTGGATCTCCTTGCAGTCCAAGGGACTCTCAAGAGTCTTCTCCAACACCACAGTTCAAAAACATCAATTCTTCGGCACTCAGTTTTCTTTATAGTCCAACTCTCACATCCATACATGACTACTGGAAAAACCATAGCTTTGACTAGATGGATCTTGGTCAGCAAAGTAACGTCTCTGCTTTTTAATATGCTGTCTAGTTTGGTCATAGCTTTTCTTCCAAGGAACAAACGTCTTTGAATTTCATGGTTGCAGTCACCATGTGCAGTAATTTTGGAACCCCCCAAAATAAAGTCTCTCACTGTTTCCATTGTTTCCCCATCTATTTGCCATGAAGTGATGGTACCGGATGCCATGATCTTATTTTTCTGAATGTTGAGTTTTAAGCCAACTTTTTCACACTCCTCTTTCACATTCATCAAGAAGCTCTTGAGTTCTTCTTTGCTTTCTGCCATAAGGCTGGTGTCATTGTATATCTGAGGTTATTGATATTTTTCCCAGCAATCTTGACTCCAGCTTGTGCTTCATCCAGCCAAGCATTTTGCATGATGTACTCTGCATATAAGTTAAATAAGCCAGGTGATGATATACAGCCTTGACATACTCCTTTCCTGATTTGGAACCAGTTTGTTGTTCCATGTCCAGTTCTAACTGTTGATTCTTGACCTGCATACAGATTTCTCAGGAGGCAGGTCAGGTGGTCTGGTATTCCCATCTGTTTAAGAATTTTCCACAGTTTGTTGTGATCTACACAGTCAAAGGCTTTGGTGTAGTCAATAAAGCAGAAGTAGATATTTTTCTGGAACTCTCTTTTTTGATGATCCAACAGATGTTGGCAATTTGATCTCTGGTTCCTCTACCTTTTCCAAATTCAGCTTGAACATCTAGACATTCATGGTTCACGTACTGTTGAAGCCTGGCTTCGAGAATTTTGAGCATTATTTTGCTAGCATGTGAGATGAGTGCAGTTGTGATGGAATTCCAGCTGAGATATTTCAAATCTTGAAAGATGATGCTGTGAAAGTGATTCACTCAATATGCCAGCAAATTTGGAAAACTCAGCCGTGGCCACAGGACTGGAAAAGGTCAGTTTTCATTCCAGTCCCAAAGAAAGGCAATGCCAAAGAATGCTCAAACTACCGCAAAGAGTCGGACACGACTGAGCGACTGAATTGAACTGAGCTTCACATTCTTTGGCATTTGCCACCTCTTCTTAATGTCTTCTGCTTCTGTTAGGTCCATACCATTTCTGCCCTTTATTGTGCCCATTTTTGCATGAAATATTCCTTTGGTATCTCTAATTTTCTTAAAGAGATCTCTAGTCTTTCCCATTGTTTTGTTTTCCTCTATTTCTTTGCATTCATCACCAAGGAAGTCTTTCTTATCTCTTGTTGCTATTCTTTGCACTTAAATGGGTATATCTTTCCTTTCTCCTTTGCCTTTAGCTTCTCTTCTTTTCTCAGCTACTTGTAAGGCCTCCTCAGACAACCGTTTTGCCTTTTTGCATTTCTTTTTCTTGGGAATGGTCTTGATCACTGCCTTCTGTGTAACGTCATGAGCCCCTGCCCATAGTTCTTCAGGCACTCTGTCTATCAGATCTAATCCCTTGAATCTATTTCTCACTTCCACTGGATAATCATAAGGGATTTGATGTAGGTTATACCTGAATGGTCGAGTGGTTTTCCCTACTTTCTTAAATTTAAGTCTGAATTTGGCAATAAGGAGTTTATGATCTGAACTACAGTCAGCTCCCATTCTTGTTTTTGCTGACTGTATAGAGTTTCTCCATCTTTGGCTGCAAAGGATATAATCAATCTGATTTTGGTGTTGACCGTCTGGTAATGTCCCTATGTAGAGTCTTCTCTTGTGCTGTTGGGAGAGGGTGTTTGCTATGACCAGTATGTTCTTTTGGCAAAACTCTGTTGGCAGGGCAAAGGATAACAGGAAGAGCATCAGGGAATCAGATTCAGCAGCAGGACATTAGTTAGGGCCAACAACAGGGCCTTAATTAGGGACAGTGTTAGAAACTCAGAGATAACTTCATGGCCTGAGTAAGAGATAGTTCAGGCTGTTAGTTAGACGCACTTCAGTGACTTTCTTAGGGACATAATCAGGGCCTTAGTAATAGGATCTGGGTGTTATTTTGTGACAGCTTAGGCTATAAGGGGCAGTATCATGACCTCAATTAGGGGCAGTGTCAGATTTAGGGACGGGCTTAGGGCCTTCCTGAACTATATAGTTCAGGCCTTAGCTAGGGACAGTGTCTGGGGCTTAGCTAAAGACAGTTTCAAGGCTTCAGTTAGAGATAACTCGAGGGCCTTAAAGAAGTTCAGGGTGTTACTTAGCAGCATCTCAGGACCTTAATAGGGCTAGTGTCGGGTTCATAGTTGTGACCAGTGTCAGGGTGTTAGTTAGGTACCACGTCAGAGACCTACTTCAGTACATATTCAGGGCCTTAGTTATGGATAGGATCATGGCAAAAGTAAGGCTATTGAGGGCTATTAGGGACACCATCAGGGCATTAGGATGAGTCCAAGGGTGTTATTTAGAGGCAAAATGAGGATGTTAGTTAGGGAAAGAGTCAGAAAATTGTTTACAGAGAGTATCAGCCCCTCAGGTAGAGATTTCTTAGAGGCCTTAGTGCCTTGAAGTGAGGGAGTGCATCAGGAGTGCATCCTCAGTGCCTGAGAGAGGGAGTGCATCAGGCCGTCACGTAAATACAGAGTTAAGGGCTTAATTAGGGAGAGTGTCAGGGCCTCAGAGAAAACTTGAAGATCTTAGTAAAAAACATTTTAGATAATTTATCCCAGGGGTATTGTCAGGGTGTTCGTTACAACCAGCATCAGGGCCTTAGTTAGGGAGAGAGTTAAGAGGACAGACTGGGAAAGCTCAGGCCATCACGGACAGCTCAGGGCCATAGTTAGTGTAGGGTCAGGGCCTGGTAGTGAAATCGAGCAGGACCCTGTGAGGCTCCAGGGCCCAGAAGCCTTTCCCATGTCCCCTGTTTCTTTGTTGGGAATAGACTCCCGGCTCCATGACCTACCCTGAGCTCCAAAGGGCAGATTGGAAGCGGTGCTAATCAGGGAAGGGAGGGGATGCAGAGAGAAGGAAAGAACACTCAAGAAAGAGTATTTTGTCTTGGGTCAGGGTCCTGTTTCTGTCCAAAGGGATACACATAAAAATATCTCTAAATTTTTTACCCAACTAAACATCCTTTCCAGCAAAATGGAAAACTGTAGCATTCGTCATTCCAGAGAAGCTCACCAAGAGACCACCTGAGGTCAGATGAAGGGAGTTCAGTCCCGGTACACACCCCAATCCTTACAACAACTCTGCCCTTTAACAATTGCTATAAAGTGAAAGTCGCTCAGTCCGACTCTTTGTGATCCCATGGACTGTACAGTTCATGGAATTCTCCAGACCAGAATACTGGAGTGGGTAGCCATTCCCTTCTCCAGGGGATCTTCCTAGCCCAGAGATCAAACCCAGGTCTCCCTCATTGCAAGTGGATTCTGTACCAGCTGAGCCACCAGGGAAGCCCAAGAATACTAAAGTGGGTAGCCTATCCCTTCTCCAGGGAGTCTTCCCAACCCAAGAATTGAACCAGGGTCTCCTGTATTACATGCAGATTATTTACCAGCTGAGCTACCAGGGAAACCCATAGCTATAAAACTCCTAAACAAATCCTCCTGCTTTCGGGCAGTTTTTGAGGGCATGAGTTTTCTGTGTCCGTCTTTGCTAGCAAAGCAGTAAAGCTATGCTTTTCTACTTCACCTGAAACTCTATCTCTGAAATTCGGTTTAGCACAGGTGTACAGAGGTGGTGTTTTGGGATCGGATTTTGTGCTCAGTGTGGGGCTGACTTGGGGTTGGCCCCTGGGGGTCCTCTGACTTGATCAGATGCTCCAAGATTTTCTCCATGCCAGCCTCTTTCAAGAGAGTGGAGGGTTGGAGAATGCCATGAGAGGGCAAATCACCTGGAATTCTTGCCTGGAAAGGCTGAGACCAAGTCATACCCCATCTGGCAACTGGAACTCCAGGGCAGGAGCAGACAGTGAAGAGGGACTGGCCTAGCCTTTGCCAAGGCCAACTCTGCCTTGAGGAAGATCCTCTCTTCATCCTGCCTGTCCTACTCCAAGGAATTAATCTGGGAAACCAGGAAAGTAGCACGTGGGGTGTTGCAAGAACTCAGACAGTGTGTGATAACTCGCTGGCATGCACTCTGTGGTTCTGTTCAGTTCAGTCTCTCAGTCGTGTCTGACTCTTTGCAACCCCATGAATCACAGCACGCCAAGCCTCCCTGTCCATCACCAACTCCCGGAGTTCACTCAAACTTGTGTCCATCGAGTCAGTGATGCCATCCAGCCATCTCATTCTCTGTCGTCCCCTTCTCCTCCCTCCCCCAATCCCTCTCAGCATGAGTCTTTTCCAGTGAGGCAACTCCTTGCATGAGATGGCCAAAGTATTGGGGTTTCAGCTTTAGCATCAGTCCTTCCAATGAACACCCAGGACTGATCTCCTTTAGAATGGACTGGTTGGATCTCCTTGCAGTCCAAGGGACTCTCAAGAGTCTTCTCCAGCACCACAGTTCAAAAGCATCAATTCTTCTACGATCAGCTTTCTTCCAACTCTCACATCCATACATGACCACTAGAAAAACTATAGCCTTGACTAGATGGACCTTTGCTGGCAAAGTAATGTCTTTGCTCTTTAATATGCTGTCTAGATTGATCATAACTTTCCTTCCAAGGAGTAAGCGCCTTTTAATTTCATGGCTGCAAACAGCATCCGCAGTGATTTTGGAGCCCCCGAAAATAAAGTCTGACACTGTTTCCACTGTTTCCCCATCTATTTCCCATGAAGTGATGGGACGAGATGCCATGATCTTATTTTTTGAATGTTGAGCTTTAAGCCAACTTTTTTACTCTCCTCTTTCACGTTCTTCAAGAGACGTTTTAGTTCCTCTTCACTTTCTGCCATAAGGGTAGTGTCATCTGCATATCTGAGGTAATTGATATTTCTCCCAGCAATCTTGATTCCAGCGTGTGCTTCTTCCAGCCCAGCGTTTCTCATGATGTACTCCGCATATAAGGTAAATAAGCAGGGTGAAAATATACAGCCTTGATGTACTCCTTTTCCTATTTGGAACCAGTCTGTTTTTCCATGTCTAGTTCTAACTGTTGCTTCCTGACCTGGATACAGATTTCTCAAGAGGCAGGTCAGGTGGTCTGGTTTTCCCATCTCTTTCAGAATTTTCCACAGTTTATTGTGATCCACACAGTCAAAGGCTTTGGCATAGTTAATAAAGCAGAATTAGATGTTTTTCTGGAACTCTCTTGCTTTTCCCATGATCCAGTGGATGTTGGTAATTTGATCTCTGGTTCCCCTGCCTTTTCTAAAATCAGCTTGAACATCTGGAAGTTCACGGTTCACGTATTGCTGAAGCCTGGCTTGGAGAATATTGAGCATGACTTTACTAGCCTGTGAGATGAGTGCAATTGTGCAGTAGTTTGAGCATTCTTTGGCATTGCCTTTCTTTGTGATTGGAATGAAAACTGACATTTTCCAGTCCTGTGGCCACTGCTGAGTTTTCCAAATTTGCTGGCATATTGTGTGCAGCACTTTCACAGCATCATCTTTCAGGATTTGAAATAGCTCAACTGGAATTCCATCACCTCCACTAGCTTTGTTCGTCGTGATGCTTTCTAAGTCCCACTTGACTTCATATTCAAGGATGTCTGGCTCTAGGTGAGTGATCATGCCATCATAATTATCTTGGTCCTGAAGATCTTTTTTGTACAGTTATTCTGTGTATTCTTGCCACGTCTTCATAATATCTTCTGCTTCTGTTAGGTTCATAGCATTTCTGTCCTATCGAGTCCATCTTTGCATGAAATATTTCCTTGGTATCTCTAATTTTCTTGAAGAGATCTCTAGTCTTTCCCATTCTATTGTTTTCCTCTATTTCTTTTCATTGATCGCTGAGGAAGACTTTCTTATCTCTCCTTGCTATTCTTTGGAACTCTGCATTCAGATGCTTATATCTTTCCTTTTCTCTTTTGCTTTTCACTTCTCTTCTTTTCAAAGCTATTTGTAAGCCCTCCCCAGACAGCCATTTTGCTTTTTTGCATTTCTTTCCCGTGGGGATGGTCTTGATCCCTGTCTCCTGTACAATGTCACAAACCTCCGTCCATAGTTCATCAGGCACTCTATCAGATCTAGTCCCTTAAATCTATTTCTCACTTCCACTGTATAATCATAAGGGATTTGATTTAGGTCATACCTGAATGGTCTAGTGGTTTTCCCTACTTTCTTCAATTTAAGTCTGAATTTGGCAATAAGGAGTTCATGATCTGAGCCACAGTCAGCTTCTGGCCTTGTTTTTGCTAGCTGTATAAGTGCTTCTCCATCTTTGGCTGCAAAGAATATAATCAATTTGATTTCGGTGTTGACCATCTGGTGATGTCCATGTGCAGAGTCTTGTGTTGTTGAAAGAGGGTGTTTGCAGTGCGTTCTCTTGGCAAAACTCTATTAGCCTTTGCCCTGCTTCATTCCGTGCTCCAAGGCCAAATTTGCCTGTTACTCCAGGTGTTTCCTGACTTCCTACTTTTGCATTCCAGGCCCCTATAATGAAAAGGACATTTTTTGGGGGTGTTATTTCTAAAAAGTCTTATAGGTCTTCATAGAACCATTCAACTTTGGCTTCTTCAGTATTACTGGTTGGGGCATAGGCTTGGATTACTGTAATAGTGAATGGTTTGCCTTGGAAACGAACAGAGATCATTCTGTCATTTTTGAGATTGCATCCAAGTATTGCATTTAGGATTCTTTTGTTGACCATGAAGGCTACTTCATTTCTTCTAAGAGATTCCTGCCCACAGTAGTAGATATAATGGTCGTCTGAGTTAAATTCACCCATTCCAGTCCATTTTAGTTCACTGATTCCTCGAATTTCAACGTTCACTCTTGCCACCTCATTTTTGACCACTTCCAATTTGCCTTGATTCATGGACCTAACATTCCAGGTTCCTATGCAATATTGCTCTTTACAGCATTGAACCTTGCTTCTATCCCCAGTCACATCCACAACTGGGCATTATTTTTGCTTTGGCTCCATCCCATCATTCCTTATGGATTTATTTCTCCACTGAACTCCAGTAGCATATTGGGAACAAACCAAACTGGGGAGTTCCTCATTCAGTACCCGATCATTTTGCCTTTTCATACTGTTCATGGGGTTAGGGTTAGGGTCAGGGTCAGGGCGCCCGTGCATGCCCCAGCCTCCCCCAGCAACCCACTCCATCCACCTCCCCGGCCCCGTTGGTCCCATGGCCACCGGCTCAAGCTCCCTGGCCGCACTCAGCCTCCAGGTGGAGACACTGGCAGGTCAACCAGTCGGCCGGCCATACTCTACCTCCGTATGGAGGAACCGGCAGGTCTACCAGAAGGCCGGGCCGCACTCTGCCTCCAGGTGGAGCCATCGGAGGGTCGACCAGTGGGCCAATCCCTCTCTGCCTCCTGGTGAAAGGACTGGCTGGTCAACCAGCCAGCCGGGCCGCACTAGGCCTCCAGGTGGAGACACCGGCGGGTCTACCAGCTGGCCGGCTGCACTTCTCCAGGTGGACGGGCGGTGGGTGGACAGGCAGGCCGGGCCGCACTCAGCCTCCGTATGGACGGACTGGCAGGTCGACCAGTCGGCCGGCCCCAC